>NW_027211039.1:0-70000 GCF_029030835.1 Brachyistius frenatus
GGGGAAAGGACAGATAGCAGGGACAGGCCACGGAGACAAAAGGAGAGGACATGTCATGACCGCCATGACCCGGCGAGTCTTGGTGAATATGTGAAGGAGGGCAGAGGAGACTGAAGCCAAATTAGAGCATGAGGAGGTCAGCTGCTTTGTCCGAATACCCCTTCAGGTTATGACAGGAGTGATCCACAGCACAGTGGACTGATTAGCAGCATCATCCTCATCATTTCTCTAATTCCCTTTTATATGGAAATATGACAGGTCTGTCTCGTGCCCTCACAGTGATTGGTTATTACTGAGTCTAATAACTCAAGTGCAGCACTCAAAGTGCAGAAACCAACACACACAATCAGGGATAACTGTCTTGGACATCGGCTGCTGAAGGCAGGACAAAATAATTATGCTTTAATTATGCCTAAATATGTCAGGAAAACATATCGTGCATCCCTACACGTTAGAAGGACAAACCACCAGGCAAAGTACAGTCTGTGTCTGAGGCCGCCGGGTGCAATGATTTGTATTATATTTGACAGACTTCGGGACTCCAGCTGAGAGGTGCAATGATTTGTGAAACTGGCAATGACCCAGAAGAGCCCGCCTCCAGTAGTAGGATATATTAATAATATATCAACATCCTGAAATTATGATTATTTTTTTAATAGTATCTGGAGTCAAAACTACTGTGCTGCTTCTAAGCTACAGCAGGATGCTTCCTGATGATCTTAAATGACACCAGAGTCCTTTTTACCGCACGTATAAAATATATTGAAGCACAATAACGTCACAGCACTGACGGTTAGAAATACTGTGATGCTTGGATTTGTTCTGGAAGCAGCAAGTGCATGAAATAAATTAAAACAATACATTATTCTTATTCTTACTATTCTTAGAAATGCACATAACTGGAACACATCCCAGGGGCTGTGATGCAAATGAACAAAAGCATTATATGGATTTTTTTTTTCTTTCTGTTAACACAAAAAGGCTTCAAAAATGTCACTTGTCAGACATGTTAGATATCGGTTTCTGAATAATTTCATGTAATCTAATATTTTCCAATTAGAGCCAATGTGTAGGACATGCTGCGCTGGCTCACTGACACTGATGAGATTTACTTCAGTGTAAACGTGGCAAAACATGCCTATTAAAATGAAAATGTGTTAGTGTAGATGGAGATCAATAATTGGCATTCTTTGGAGACCAGATAGTATCGAAGCAATTCTACATGTCCACGCCGAGAGCTTTGTTCTTCTACAAAAGGTGAGCAAGAAAACAGACGAGAACTTTTAATCAAGCCCAGCTCGAGGTAGCAGCCCGGCTCGCACTGTAAATAACCAATACTCCTCAAGTCTCATCAAAAGGAAAACTAATAAAAGCCGGCCGCCCTGTTCTTCCTGACAGATATTAAAGACACCCCACAGAGCATCAAACACCCCCGGAGCATTGTTACAACTACTTCAGCTGATCTGAACACCGGGAGAGCTCAGCCACAAAACACTGTCGACACTATCGGCGTCGACGCTGGCAGACAACACGTTAAACACTCACACAGACCCGGCAGCAGCTCTGTAATATTCAGAGTCACGAGTCAGAAGAGAATGACCTCGACGGCCTCGTGTCAAAGCAGTGGTGGGTAACTGATACCCCCCCCCCCCCACCACCACCACCACCCTCCCTCCCTCCCCCTCCCTTCACGGTTCGCACGCACGCACAAAATCACACCTGCCCACACATATGCATATTAAATCACTCGATCACAACAAGCATCACCCACACACACACACACACACACACACACACACACACACACACACACACACACACACACACACAGACTTGTGTTCAGCTCTGTCCAGACCAAGAGGAATAATGATAGCACAGAACCCTCCGACCAAAAATCTCAGAAGGGTCGAAGCTGAGTGGAGCCGTGTGCATCGCCACCGTCAAAGATGTGTCTGTGTGTGTGTGTGTTTGTGTGTGTGTGTGTGTGTCTTGTGTACCAGTGTCCACAAGAGAAAATGCGTAGGCAGGTGTAACTGCATGTGTGCAGGGAGAGTCTGTGTGGGTGGGTGTGACTCTGTGTGTGTGTGACTCTGTGTGTATGTGTGTGTGACTCTGTGTGTGTGTGTGTCTCTGTGTGTGTGTGTCTCTGTGTGTGTGTGTGTGTGTGTGTGTGTGTGTGTGTGTGTGTGTGTGTGTGTGTGTGTGTGTGTGTGTGTGTGTGTGTGTGTGTGTGTGTGTGTGGTGCTGAGGCTGAGCTCTGGACAGCATCCCAAACCGAGTCTGCAGGGAGTCACAGCATCATCCTCGCGCACCACCGAGATCACCGACTCCGGCGGCCACACCGCCGACCCTCAGCACGCACCTCGTCGGTTGTGTGGACTCAGAGCAGAGCCATTACCTCTTTTTTTTTGGTGCTCCATAAGTGACATATGCTTTTTGCGATTGCTCATCATTATTCCCCATTTAAAGTGATGAGGTAAATGGTGGTGAAGCGACTTGGGAGAGTGTTTTATGACGCTCATGCGCTGTCTCACTAAGTGCACGCCTCGGACGCCTTTCATCTTGTCAAACTTTGTTTGAGAGCTTTTTCTCTGATGTATTCATGATCTATCGCAGCATTGTGCTTGGTCTTTGCATAAATTAAGCTGAATTCATCTTCCTTCTTTGTCTAATTTGGAGGTGGAAGAAGCAATAAAAATAAGTACCTTGGACAGGGCTGCCATGGTAATAGAAATTCCAGCACTTTTCAAATGCTGTGAAAGAATTCAATGCTTCATTTTAGTATATAAACTTTCATTATAGGAAGTAGATTGAGTTATCACACAATGTCACATACAGTAGAATAAAATCTATATCCACCTCCACCCAAGTATCCACGTGGTGTTTTAGGTTCCTCACTACATCCTGGTATGTTCAGGTACGCAGAGGACGATGAAATACGATCCGGGAGGAGCCGTTTGAGTGACAGACGACACTAAGACGGACACTAAAAAATACTGCAGAGTGGTTTTACTGGCTTAAACTCCCGGAGGTCAAAATGTTTAATATTGAGGAGGGTATGGATTGGCTGTAAATATGGTTAAATGGCATCAAAAGAGGATTCATTTAATAATTCCAGCCGTACTGTGAGGTCAGGCTCTCCAAGGCTATATCAAGGGCTACTCATTTCCTAGAATAGACACAGCTGTGATGATAAATGTACCCCCCCACACACACACACAAACATATAGTGATGTATTCACTAAACTCAGGGAGGTGTTAATTCATTGGAGCTGTGCACAGCGGTTACCGAGCTTTCACCCACATCACGTCTCTGATTAGCTCCGAGCGAACTCTTCACATCTGCTTTATCGCAGAAGTGATTCTTGCTTTAGTAAAACATGTTAAGGCCAATTGCAGGAACGACCCAGCGACGGCTGAGCGTAGCAATTACCAAAACATTCGGAGTGCGATAATAATGATCATCATCGACGAAGGGGGTCCGGGGCTGCGGTTGGAGAGACCGCGCTCGAGGATTCAGAGCACATAGGATGAGGTAAGCGTTGTGGAAAAGCAGCACTGCATCACGTATAAAGAAGAAGGGGAGCGCTTATGGCTGGTGGTTTCAGCAGGGAGGTGGTTCAGAGGCAGCACACGTGGCTGATGACACTGCAGCAGCATCACCTGGGTTTTAAACCTCTATTCTAGCTACACACACACACACACACACACACACACACACACACACACACACACACACACACACACACACACACACACACACACACACACACACACACACACACACAGAGAGAGAGCAAGTGCATGGTGCCTTCTGTCTCACCCACCCAGAGCACAGCAGAAATCCATTCATTGCGGGCATTGCCTTCGAGCAGCTGTCAATGAAAAGGGTCTTTGAAAGCACCACGGCACCTCTGTGTGTAGCCATAGCTACGGGGGGAAATTATTACCTTTCACCATCACGTGACTATTTCTGATTGTGGGCTGCACGGTCGCTCGTGTCTCTACGAACGCTATGACCCATGCTTTGGGAAACACTAATAACGGCTTTGGTTCTGATTGGATAATTATCTCCTTGATTTCGAAGTGGCAAACAAATGACATTGAAGGAGACATCAAAGATAAATGATCAGTCACTTTCACCTGAGAGAGAGGTTGTGTTCAACAGCTTATGAAATTAGATATTACTCCTCGCATGTTCTTCAAATCCCAAAGTTTTCATGTAGTAATGTCAATAAAAATGTGTTCCCAGAGGGGAAGGTGATGAAGACAGCTAATTTCATAGACAGATGAGGATTACACTCCTTTCACCCATGCAAGATCCTTCAGTTGTTTTTGGTTCTTGTAATTAGAGCCCATTAATTATTTCTGGAAATCCATCCGGGCAGAAAACTTCATTATTTTTTTTTAATTCATAAAACAGCCGTGAATGTTAGAAGTTTCTCCTTTTCAAGAGGCTTCTATTCATGTGCGTTCTTTGATATTTGGCTGCTGATTTGTCACCTTATTCTGCTTTTAGTGAATTTGGACAGGACTGTATGTTAAATAGTTACAGCACGCCGCTTCAGGCGAACGAGTTTTCACTAATCGCTGCAGTGTCAAACTTTTAATAGTTTTTCTTTGCCATTTAACTGTTTTATTGATGAGTCAGTTAGTCTAATAACATTAGTCATTCACAATTTTCACAATTAATGAATCATGTAAGCAATTTATTAAGTAAAAAGATCTTTCTTTATCAGATTACAGCCTCTCAATGGTGACCAGCTGCTGCTTTTCTCTTTTTACATGATTTAAATTGAGTATCTTTTATTTCTGGGTTGTTGATCAGATAAAACAAGCAATCTGAAGGCCTCTTCTTGGGGGTTGTGAAATTGTAAGGATCATTTGTATGCTATTTGTTTTGAATGACTAAATAATGCATTGCCTATTCAAAAAAATATCTCCAGATTAATATATAATCAAACCATCCGTTAGTTGCAACCACTGAAAGGAAGCATAAATTTGTTTTTTTTTCTCCGGCTGGAATCAGACAAGTGCACACAATGTTCAGTTGACAAACCTTTAGCAAAGAGAACGAGGCGGTGGCAAACACAAGGAAAACATTTACCGCAGCAAACACGATTGGCACGAGAACACAAAAAGCCTGATTCACCCAAACACGGCGACGGAGGGCTGCTGAGGAGGGTGCCACATTTTCTTCTGCCCAAACATGACATAACTATCACACTGCAACGCTCCCAACCGCGGCCCACAGCTGCACAGGCAGGACGAAGCCCTTCGAGGGGAAACATCCTCTGACCGTGTACATTTTGATCTGCCAATGATCCACTTCTTTGTTGTCATTTTGTTCTTTTTCTGCTGATTTCAGTGTCTTTCCACAATCAACAGATTCACGATGGTAACCACGTCAAGACAGACAAGGACCGACTATCTTGTGAGTCAGCAGTGCCCCTTGAGTGCCCAATATTAAATAAATGTACTACTGTTATCCCTTAAAGCAAGACAAATCGGACAGAAGGAAAAATCAAATGTTATTTTTTTTTATATATAATAACTACCGCAACACAGTAGACACACTCAATAAGAGCCGTTATTACGCCTCCTGGACGTGCCGCACATCCTCTCAAATATAATGGTCCGTGTATAACGGCCACCGGCATCCCCGGCCTAAGCTTTAGCCTGGCATCTTCATCAGTGCTCGAAACCCTTTCCACGACCCCCAACCTCCTTCATCAGCCCGGCTGAATGGTCAGAGCGATGACTGTTGTGTGTCTGTGGGTGGCACAGACACAGAGGGCCAGTCTTCCACCCCCTCTGCAGAATAGCGCTTCAGTTGTGGGCCCCCTCCGTTCACCACTGTAACATTTGCATTTTGCCGTGAATGGGCGCTCTATCCTCGGGCCCGCTGCAGAGAGCGGCTGCCTATAGGCCGACGGAGGAGCTGTAAATGTCCTCGTAAAGGTGGCTGGGAACGGGCCTTTATATCGCACCGCCGCGCCTCCGATCGGCCCTTAATAGGGAAACCGGTGGCCGGGCGCTTCTCCGGGATGGACACGCTGAAAATGAGCCATTGCTTTTCTTCCCCACATCACCACTTCAAACCCTGAAACAATATCGATGAATTAGGAAGAGTCAAATCTTGGGAATCGGAGATGTGTGCGTGCGCATGCATTTCTCCATTAAGCCCCCATTTTCTCCAGCAGCAGAGGAGGCTTCACATATCTGAGCCCTCATGATGTCCTTGTGAGGCGAGCACAGCGCTCAGTGACATGATCAATGGGGGTGTGATTGGCAGTATTGGCAGGCTGCAATCCAGGAAAACCAATCAGGGAGGATCATGGGAAGAAGAGTTTGGAAACATGCAGGGTCAACACAAAAAAAAGGCAGGCATCAAGACGTCCAAATCAAGCTCACAAAATATACAATAAAATACCCACAAAGACACTTTTACATGCCTTTTTTTTTTTTTTTTCAATACATAAGGCTGGTATATCTCAAAGCATCTGGACTTCGGGTGGCTGTAACAAAGTCTTCCTCCCTCCGTTTATCCAATTGTCCTTCTCAGCGTGAAAGTAGGAGGGCCGCTGTGAGACACTGACACACATTTTTCTGACATGAAGCCTGTGATACGTGTAATCCCCTTACAGCATAGCCGAACAACCTGTTGTATCCCAACTGACCAACATATCTCTTTCTTCTCTCCGTCTCTCGCTGCCTCGTCTCCACAGTGTTATATTTATATCCTGCCAGGCCTTCTGCACCGTTGAGAAATATTGCACGACTCATCCTTTTTGCCGAATGTTTTGTTTACTGATATTTGCATTTGTGGCTGTGAATATCCAAGTAAGAGCATTTCTCTGGGCTCCACCGGAAGTGATATTGAAATGATCGGTTCCAGGAGGTTACGCCTCACCTACACATTTCTCCAAACATAAAACCCGGCTTTGCTTTCTGTCTGTTAGTCTTCCAGTTCACGTTCACAAAGTCTGTCCTTCTCTCTCTCTCCGTTCTCAGTTTACCCCCGAAAGGGTCTTGTTTTCTTTTTTCCAGGGACACGAACAGCTGGTTGTAACAGTTCACGAGGAAACCACTTTGGTGAAAGCCCCCAGCTATGAGACGGCAACAGGACAGGCGGTCCAGTGCTCAGAAAAACAGAAGAAGTAGACCCAGTGATCCCAGCACCCGGTAGAGTAGCGAGGCGCTGGATGCACATGGACAGGGCTTCCCTTTATCCTCAACCACAGAGAACGCCGCCTCTTACGGATCTTGTTTTGTTTTTGGGGCTCTAATGGATCTGTTTGAAGCGGTGAGGCTCCAGGACAGCAGGTAACACTGAAAATCCATTTTGAAACGATAGCCAAAGGCTTTTTGCTTATCTTTGGGCCGGTAATGGAGAACAGGAATCAATGGTGAACGGTGGGTAAGAAGCGGCCATTTAAACCCAGCTGCCTGCTCCTTTTCAGCTCTGATTATTTTGTAATCAGGTATATTTGGATATGAGACTAAACTACAATTAACAATGTGAGTGAATACAAACAAGAAAATATTGCAATGGACAGAAACCAGGTCATTTAAAAACAAAAGCTTGCTTGCTTTTTTTTCTTCACCTCTGAGAGACACACACACACACACACACACACACACACACACACACACACACACACACACACACACACACACACACACACACACACACACACACACACACACACACACACACACATAAGACTGTGTCGCCTCAGCAGTAAATAAGTGCCTTTGTTTCACCATCTGTAATCCCACAGATGAAGGAACGGTCCTGCTGCTGACACGCCTGAGATTACCCAAGGAGAGAGAGAGAGGAGGAGATTCACCCACAGAGGGGGAGAGTGGGATCAAGGTGAGGTAATATATGGTTGTTGTTGTTTTTTTCTTGTTTGTTTGTCCCGGTATCTTTGGACATCATGAATCTTTTCACCCCGCAGGCCTCGAGAACAAACACTTCCACCTCCATCTGAGATGTGTAATAAAGGCCGTCTGTGCTGAGCGAGCGTCTTAAGCCACTGAAAGCGTCCATTTATCTTGTTTTAACGGACGCCACTTCAACATTTCATCAGTCTCTCCTTTGATCACGCTGTCGGCTCGTACGTCTGTGTGCTAACATCTCGCTTGCGCATCAGCTGAAAATCACATGCTCGTGTTATGACTGATGTCGTCAGCTGAGCTCCAGGAAATGTTATAAAATGTTTGTCCAGATTCTAAACGATAATTAAATGTTAACACATCTAAATGATGTAGTAAGTAATAAGTGATTCATCCTTTCACAATGTAAAGAAATGCATACAGATAAAAGCACCCACATGCTGATGCAAAGTATGTGTGAAGCGTATCAATGTGTTACTGTTCACCAAAAAAAAAGAAGCTTATTCAGCTGGTTTTGGTGGAGCTCAGCTATGTGAATAAATGTTACTAAACATGAGTCGCTTGATGTGATCGGTACCAAATATATGGCTGCTTGCAAGTAAATAATAAGAAAGTCTGTGATGTATTCTGCTCATAATCTGCATAAAGGTGCTTTATAGGTGGTTTTCTGCACTTGTACACCTAAGTTGTCTGCAAGACAGAGACACGAGACCATTAGTAGCCGTGCGGCTGCAACGGCACCATAGCGAGACACCCGGCAAAGCCCTGGTCCCCGTTGCTAATCCAGCTGGAGGCTGGAGCCCTGCTCCAGTTAATCTGATCATCTGTGACCTGCTGAGACATGAAACCCACCCTCCAGAGCTCATTTAATCTGCACACACAAACAAAAAACGTGCACGAGCGCAGCACGTGGAGGGACGCCGGCGCGGAGCCGGCAGGTACGCACATAAACACCGCTCGTTTAGACGGCACGTTTTGAAGCCGAGCAGCACTTTCCCACACTTCTACAACTCCTGAAGGAAAGGCGACATTGCCACCTCTCAGTCTGTTGATCGGTGAGTCACAGCTAAAAAAGACGGAGGCATTAACCTGCTTCCAGCAAGCTGTCATTTTCTCTACGCAGCCCTGCGCTGAAATGACAGCGGTCCTTCGGCCGACTTCAACTAGCCGGAGCAGTGAAAGGTTTCATGGAAATAGGTTACGTGATGTTGATGTCCTACTTTGAAAAGAACTGTGCCACAGGCCCTGGAGGAAACCGCAGAAAGCCACGAGGCCTTATTTCCAATTTCATAATGTGTTAATGTGTTAGCAGCTACAATTTCAATCCCTCTCAAGCGATCAAAGTCGAAACAAAAAATGACACGACAACTGCTAACGAGAGAAATTAAACAAACGACGCGAGATATATATCGAATTGTTTGGTGTTTTTTTTGGGGGCAAAAAGGCGAACCTGCGTCTTCTTTCCCTGTTGACACTATCGACCGCGTGTCAGGGCGTGTTGAGGAGTTGTGTAAATCCATAAAACAGATAAAGGAGGATAATGAGATGGAAGGGAGAGAGCAGATCTATTCATCAAAGCCTCTTTCTAACACACTCAGCAGATAGAGGCAGAAATGTTGCATGGCTGCTTACTCTCCAGTTTGGAGATTAAAGCTGTGGCTGCCGACAAAAAAAAAAAAAAAAAAAAAAAAAGTTGAGGAGTGCAGGTTTCTAATTCAAACGACAGAGAGTCCGGTTACTGAGTTACACTGGTACTAGAAACGTATCTCGGATCATACTGGAGATAAAAAAAAAAGAAAGAAAGAAAAAAAAGTCACACCCCCTGTACACGTGATGAGACTTAAAACCTCACCAGGAGACAAATAAACCAGACGCAGATAGAAATGAGAATATCGCACAAATGTCTTCAAACGAAGGATTGCGCAACCATCGGGGAATAAAGCGCAGCATCGCCCGGATCAGCATGTTGTTTGTTGGCGGTGGTGATGAGACCTCAGAGGCCATCGCTCTCCTCCCGCGGGCCCGAGAGACTCCCACACGGAGATGATGAAAACAGTCCTCGTAAGACCGAGAGCAGCGACGGAGGGGGAGAGCTGATTTGGTTAAACTGGAGAGGTGCCCTTCGGTCAGAGAACAGAGATCAATAGACCGAGGGGCAGCTCTTTATCTTAAAATCGTCAGATGCCGGTAAACATATTGATCACGCTATTCACTCGTGAACATCACCCAGTTCGTTTTCCTGTTTTTTTTCTCCGAGGTGAGCTTTAGCTTGTGGATGTGAATGAGTCACCAAAGAGAGCGAGAGGCGGACTGGATTGAGTACGGAAATGCAAATAGTACGATCAGAGATTTTTTGATTTAACAAGTGTTTGGTTTATCAAGCATGAAATTATTTTATTGTTTTAGTAAAGGAATAAATTACTAGCAATGTGCACCTGAGCCACTGACGGATAACGGTTTTGATCTGAGGTGCCGGTCGGCGCCTCTCACCGTCCCACCTTCATTCCCTCGCCCGACGTGGGCTCGGCCGACTCTGTGAGGGTGCGCGCTGCCAATTAGTGTCCCCCACCTGTCGCCGTGGGTCACTGGTGCAGGCGTCTGCTGGGTGTGAAATTGGCCATCTCGCTTTCATCCATGAACTTTGCGTGCTCCCCCCCACACACATGCACACGGGGGCACACGGGCACAGTGTGCAGCTATGACCCACAGTTGACCTTTACGGTATGGCCACCCTGTGTAGTAGGGGAAAGGGCCATGAGTGTGATAGGAATAATACCTCCAGCTTGGACGGGGTATTAAAGCCACTCTTCCTCCTAGAATAGCAGCACATTACCACACATGGCTTCCAAAGATATTCAAAAGCTTTGTACTCTCCCTCTTTGTAGTGATGTCTTGTGCACATTCCCAGGCGTCAGAAATAAACTTCTTCTTCTTCCCGTTAGGAATGATGCAAATGACTACAGAAAACACAAGTAGTAATAAACAGGACTAATCCTTCCGTAAAAAAACCCATCTATTTATATTGCAGCTGTGGGATTTCATACTGAGCTAAAAAGAGAGGCATCAATAAAACCGAGTCTGACGTAGCAGATCGCGTATTAGTCTGAAAACCTTTACAGCACCCAGCTCTCCCACTAACCAGCCTTTCATTCCCTAATACGAGAACCATTTACACAGACTCCGAGACCGTCATTGAGACAAGCTCTTTCAAATTACCCCAATTTGGAGCTGCTAGTCTCGCCAATGAAGCCCTGATGTCTTAGAGAAAGGCGAGATTGGCTTTGACTGAATTGTCTACTGTAACCTCGTGCCACCGACTGTAACAGCGGCATTGTTTGGAGCGATCGGGCCACATTATCTTATCACCCCGATTTAATCCTTTCACCCAGTCTAATGAGATAAATGATTTCCTTTTCACTATGTATATAGGGTGAAGGCGGAGATTTAGGATTTAAAGATCATGTGGAGGAAGAAAAGCACTCAGCTTTCAGCCTCTGCAGCGCAGCAGACAGCATAGGGAGCGTTTCCCAACGAATTATGCCAGGTTCCACTTTTACCGCGCGGCCCGCTGCTGCCGCTCATCAAGCACTGAATGGGATATGAGTCAGAGCACTTCTCGGAGAAAGGAGGAGTTCACACAGGGCACGCTCCATTGTCACTTGGGTTTTTTTTGAGAAGGCGGTGCCGTGTCAATCACTGTCAGCGCAGTTTATACTCCTCACTTCATCCACAGAATAATTCTCACAGCAGCATGTAGGCTTTGACATGCTCAGCACTTGACATGTCTTCACGTGGGATTGGGGTGTCATGGTAGGCCGGTTTGACACAGACCAATAGTCGAGGAAGAAAGTGGAGGGAACCCGTTCTGGGAAGATTGCAGTTCTGTTGCCTCATTAGATGGAACCAATTAAGAAGATCTCTGCCTCATTATAAAGGCTGGCCCCTGGGAGACAGCTGGGCCTGTCTGTCCAACTGTTTATAGCTCCCTAGGTGTGTGTCTGTGTGTGTGTGTGTGAGTGTGTGTGTGTGTGTGTGTGTGTGCGCCTACGAGCCGAGGGTGGCTGGACGGGAATCGTGGAGCATCTTGAGCGCCGCATCTCTGCAAGTTTGTCCAATTTTTAATCAGAGGAGAATTAAAAGAAGCCTCGGGGAAGCAGTCAACACATTTCATCAATTTGAATGGGCCACAGCGAAACGCCATATGCTTCAGTATACCGGCGGTCCAGGGAACATACTGTTGCGAGCAGTCGGCATCGCCGCCCTGTCCAGGAAAAATTTTAAAAAAAAAACACAGAAGGCTGAAGCCGCTGATTTTCCGAGCACAATATACGTTTTTAACTAAAATCATGTAAGGTGAGATTTCACTGAATAAAGCACACAACTAAATGCTCCTCTCTGGCAACCCGAGTCGGTCTCTGAGTGATGATGAACCTACGTATCAATAATTAATGAGACCAATACGAAAGGTCAAGCGCACAGCAAGCCTCCTGCCTGACTTGCCACAGATCTGCCTTTGGCTTTACTGCAGAGGCGCTCGCAACAGCAACAACTACTGCAGCAGGAAGGCGGTTTGAGTCCAGCTGGCTTTGAAATAATCAAATGTGAGGATGGCATTGATTCTGCAGTACTGATTTATTTATTTTCTTTACAGAGAGGGGGAAAAAAAAAACCACGCAGAGTCCAGTACTTTATCAGCACTGTGGGCAGTGGAGAGAGATGGAAAAAGAGGATGACTCAGAGGTAGTGGGTGGACTGACACCAGGTGAGACTCTGGCACAGCAGATGGGCAGATTTTCAGCCGCTCAGTCTTTCCATCATGTTGCAGGCAGCTCGCAGAGTGAAGAACACCTACTATTCAATCTGACATTAAACAACAGCGGTGCCATACATCTTCGGTTTTATAGGGAGGACGTAATGCCGTTCAAGTTCAAAACTGCCATTACGTGATACAACAAAGGCTGCACATTAGCGTAGTGATGGAGAGAGGAGGCAGACCAGGGAACATACGTACACACACTTTAGGCCTGATTTAGAGACCCACTATAGTCTGATTTAGTGTTCCTGGGCAACGTAAACTCTCACTATGAAGAGGTGATACATAAAAGATTTTTATTAGAGGAAATATTTCAGCTCGTGCCTGCAGTTTGACACCGACTCTTTCTGATGTCTGAAATATTCATACTTTCAACATAAAATGGCATTCGCCACTGTTAAACCCAACTACTCAGTTAGCTCTGGGGTTTATTTTAAGTGAATGAACTGTGATCTCACACATTGTCAATAGAGCAGGTCTAAAAGTAGGAAACAGCAGATATAAAACTGATTTTAAGGAGTCGAAAAGTGGATTACTGTCGTTTTACTGTAATTTCTGAGTATTCTAAGAATAGTGTCTAAAGTGGGCTTCATCCGTTTCTTCAGCTACGCCCGGAGGGAGCCGGTGAAATGTGGGGATCACAGCACACACACACACACACACACACACACACACACACACACACACACACACACACACACACACACACACACACACACACACACACACACACACACACATATATGTGGGTCAGAGCAGTGGCCCGATTAAAATGCCAGCATGTACCCTCATGTATCAGCGTTCCTGATCGACAGCAGGGGTGCGACATTTAACTGATCAGCAAACATGTTACATCACCGGAAGACAGGAAGTGAAACGATAAATAGTGTACGATGGAAGACAAAGGTGGATTTTGACTTGTTGGTTTTAACAGGAAATAGAAAGTAAAAGTTTAACTGTGTTTAGCTGTGAAACAACTTTCTCATGGCTCAAGTCTGCAAATCACACTGACATGAGTTATTTTAAGTTTTTTTTTTTAGGTATTATTAACAGAAAAGTAAATGTTTTTGCGGTTCTTCCTTTCAGGATCCAACATTTCCAGTCATTCCCGGGCAAAGGACCGTCTCACTAACTGGACCTGGGTCATGAGACAGCGAGCTGAGCTGACTGCCTCCTCCCTCTCTCTTTTATTTCTTCCTATCTTTGGAACTGTTTTATTTTTTTATTTTTTTGGTCAGACCAGCTAGACTGGGGCTGCAGGGTGGAGGCGGTGAAATCACATGGATCAAATTAAATTTGGCGTGGTTTGCACTGGCGAGCGTGCTCGCATGCGTCCGCGTTACGAGGAGGCCTGTTTAAGGAACGGCAGCAGCGGGGGTCTCCGAGGGGCTCATCAAAGCATGCCGCGACCTCTGCAGCCCCACATTAAGCTCAAGTCAGTGCCTCATTGTGTCTGTGTGAATGACCCTGGGGGAACACCAACTCCCGCTGCGCCGCATACATTCCCCTCCACATGTTTGCTCTGCCCAGGGTGTGGCCCAGTTCGAGAGGATTACGCTGAGGAATGTTAGCCGAGCCCATCTTTTAAAGCAAGAGTGCAGAAGGGGGCTTGAGGCCGTGGGCATAAAGTTCATGTTCACCGCAGCTTCTTTAAAGACCCCCCCTCCCAAAAAAAATGCATTCAGCTCAGAGGGCGGAAAGATACAGTAAAAATCCCCAAAAAGTCTGTCTTTGGCCTACATTAGTGTTTCGGTTCCACTGTCTGGTTTCTGTGGGGCAGCAGATTAACTCCAGGTTGCAAACACCTTAATAATCGATTAAAAATGATTTTACAGGTAGGAAAGCCCTTCTACTTCCACTGCCTTTCTTTACCCCTGAGCTTGAATTACCTGATCTCGTCCCTCCTTTCCAGGTTCCCTTGCTTCTTTATTTACGGGTTGCAGCCATCCCACGCCCCACAAAAAAAAAAAAAAAAAAAAACACTTACACGTTTTTTTTTTTAAGCAGACTCCGGATTAAGATGTTCTTACCAAGTGAGGGAAACCAGGGCGATCCACCCCCTTTTTGACAACTTCACAAACATGATCCTGCTGAGATGCAGCAGACTTATTTCCCGACCACACACACACCACACACACACACACCCACACACACACACAGCCACCCACCCACCCCCACCCACACACACACCAGCACCACTTCTCAGACGACTGAAGCTCAGTCGAGTGTGATGGTCACCTGGAAAAATGTGACCGGCACAAAAAATAAAAATGCAGGAGAGAGAATCTAAACAGCATGCTGTGTATGCTGCTCTTATGTAAGACACCTTCAACACGCACTGCATGTCTAAAAAACATCTCTGGTTTTGTATGTATGTGTAAAATGTGCTTTCTGCAGTGAGGAAAAAAAACGCTATTTCAAAGACAATCTCTTCACGAGCTGCTTATTTTTACTGGTTTAGTCTATTTTCTGCTTTATTTAAAGTATACGTGTGTGTGTGTGTGTGTGTGTGTGTGTGTGTGTGTGTGTGTGTGTGTGTGTGTGTGTGTGTGTGTGTGTGTGTGTGTGTGTGTGTGTGTGTGTGTGTGTGTTATGCATAATCACAAGCAGTCAAAAACATTAATTTGTGGAGATAAACAGTGTTTGGCTTTAAAAGCCAGAAGTACAAGCCACAGCCTGCACTAAAGAGAATGAACAGGACGGGAGAGATACGCATCGACTGACGGCTAATGTCTGAGGCACAGTCAGTGTGACATCATCACATGACCGGCGTGATTACATTTACTCCATTAAGGTGGGTATTCTCGCTCATTTCCTACGGGCCCCTCCTCCATCTCATCCCCGCCGCCACTCCTCTGTCACGGTTTCCATGGTCACGGTGCAACAAGTATCAGGGAGCTTAAAGGGAAATGGCCTCGACGCATTTGTGACGCCAGTGGAGACGCGGTGCTGCTCCTGTTGATCATCCAGTGACTCGTGTTAAGGTTGGAGGAGAAGGAGGGGTGGAAGAGATTTTGAGTACATTAAATTATGTGCAGTTTTAAAAAGTCAGATGTCAGTTCTTGTTTGTTGAGCTGCAGTCAAAACGTCAGGCACAACCACACGGCTTCACCCTTTGTTTGATGAACTAATGGGGGATGTATCTTGTGTATATCAGATACCTGTATGGAGGCCATCTAATGTTGACATAATACAATTTGCATTCTTATGAGACATTTAAATGCCATGTTGTCTGGCAGTCACCAAACCTGTCTGAACATGTTTCATTTGCATGTCATTGTCAGAGATGAGCTCAGCAGCGCAGCAGATGTGTGGACTATTACAGAGAACAGCTGAACATGAACATGAACATGAACATGAACATGAACATGAACATGAACATGAACATGAACATGAACTGGTGTCTCCTCGGCCAACAGGTCCCACTGCTGTTTGTGCTGCTGCGGTCACATGTTCATCTCAAGTCTCCGTGGAAACGAACGATACCTTGTAAGCCATCTCGTGCCATAGCGACCAAATGTGACTACAGCGGCTTGTCCTATTTTGAGAGATGACAAATGTAGCATGGAGAGACTATTTCTAAAGCCCACAGTGTAGAGGAGCATGGGACAAAAATAATCCCCTTGACGTTACACTATGGAAACGCTGAGAGCAGCACGGTGGCAGGATGCTGCGAGCTTTACGATGGAGAAAGCAGGAGCGACTTCTCGTCGTCACGTGACCCATGCAAAGCACGCTAACAGAAAATGCAAAACCCGGTATTTCACCCCTCCCGCTCACACCTGAATGAAACTTGTGCAATTCATCTGCCTCCGACTTCCCCGCTCAGAAATCTGAAAAGCCGGGTTGTTCCTCAGGTCTCGTGGATAAAGACGGATGCCCACACAAGAGCGGTAACTCAGTTAGCCTCTCAAATTGAATTTATACCCTGAAAAAAATATACCAAGCACTTATGTCTTCTCTGCTTCTTGCCACGAGCAATGACAGCAGCCTTTCTGCTTCGACTTTGAAATTAATTACACCTTTTAAAAGCTGCGTCGCAAAGGATGGCTGCCAAGAGTAAGAGACAACTGTGATTTACATCATCTCAAGCCATTGGTCATGAGATTTTTTTTGATCACTACAGGCAAAACACTTTAGGTAAAGAAAAAGTCAATATTATTGTGGTCGGTTTCAAAGACGAGGCTGAACGAGAGTTCAACAAGGAGTCATTGCGGTCGCTGGACTGTTTTTACAAACTTTGCCCGAACGCTCAAATTCTCCGCCGAGTCGGCGTGCTCGCCCGACGAGCGCTTCGCTTCTCTTCGAGCGTTACCTTTCACATGTTTGTGAAAAGGAGTCTTCTGATCATCGGCCAAGTCACGCCTGGCAGCGCGCACAACCCCGCCACGATAACTCTATCAGATGAGAAGACCCAGGAAGATGATACGGGCGTAATGGGGTGAAAATCGGCCTGCCGTGGAGCGAAACACATTCCCTAATGCATAATAAAGCGTTCATTCTCTTAGCTGTCACGAGGGAGAAGGGCTGAGTTGGAGCTAAAAGTACAGAGAATCCTGTATTCTCCTTCTGTCACTGGGTTGTGTGGCGAAAAAGAGGGAGAGAAAGTGAAATTAAATCTCTTTGTTCTGTCCGTACATTTAACGATTCAGCTGCATTAGTGGTTGAAGCTGATCGGATGACCCAAAGCAGGTGAAGCAGAGATCCCGCTTCCCCGATCGGACTAAAAAACAAAAACAAATCTACAGCCTCTTCATGCTCTGTACGCTGAGATACATATGATGTAGGAATTACCACGGGACTGAAATGTCGTTAAGCGTAACCTAAATAAAATGTGGCTCCAGTATGAAGTCCGGCTTGTCGTCAAGCAGCGGACGAATCACGGCATTCGCAGGGGTTCCATGTTCGGCCTCGCAAGGCGCAACAACAAATCAATCCTGATTAGTCAGCTGTTTGCTCGTTAAACCATAACAGTAGAAACAGCTCACAGAAAAAACCTGGCAGCTGTGAAGGAACGTCACTCGATGGCTGACTGCGAACAATAACTTCAGCGAGCCTCGCGAGGAGCGACGTCTTCGCCAAGAAAGCAGCTGGTGGCGCCGTAAAAAGCCGTTTGTTTTCAACAAATAAAGTGACCGCGAGCGAGCGAGCTGGTGTGAAGGGAGATTTTACACCATCGGTTTCAGGAAGGTTAATAATTCAATTTAAACCACCATTTTGTATTTAGCAAATACCTACCACGCTGAAATAATAGCAGCTCTTAGCTTTATCTAAATTTATCAACTGACCTTGAACATAACCTTGAACAATGTGACATACGCTCTGCTCACATTGCAGCCTATATATGAAACGCAGCTACAGTTCACTTAAAAAAGACAAAACTCCTCACAGTGCCAGTGTGCTGCTCTACTTTCTTTGGCTATTTATCAGTGTCACTGCTGGGTTCTTTTTTTTTTTTTTTTCCACACTGCTTGAAAATAATAGGTTGGTGTAGGATCCATCTTATTTGCAGCATGTGGGGGATTGGGGGGGGGGGGGGGCTCGTGCGTGTGAATCGACCTTGTTGTAATTGGGGAGACTTTAAAGTGTCTGGTGTTGAACTAATTTGAGATGTTTTTCCATTGTGACGCCGCAAACTGTTGAATAATAAGTGCATCTAACGTAAGAAATATAACAGCAGCATAAGTTCTGATAAATGGGGTCAACGGATAAATAACAGGCTGGATAAGGAATTTATTCCTTATTAAAGGAATAAATACTGCAGCATGGATTTAACGCCATTTTCATATTTACTATCACGTAATCTGCCTAAAACCAGACAAAAAGCAGAATAATCACATCTTGAAGACACCTTTCTCCTGAATCCGTGAGAAGCACTCATCACAAAACAAGCTGTGGAGTGTTTATGTTGTGGGTTGGTTGCATGTGACAGCTGACATGCATCCAGGAATAGAAACCCTGGAACGACTCGAGGCGATCGGATGTTGGCCCACAAGTACAGATGATGGACGAGTCACGGTAACACTAGAACTTACCGTATAAAAACACCAGATACGCACACACACACACACACACACACACACACACACACACACACACACACACACATCTGTGGTGACAGTGACATGACAACAGACCTCTCTGGCCTTTCGCTTCATAGGTCAGACTGGTCTGCTAACTGCAGCGCAGCATGGAGACCTGACACACATGCTAATTTGAGCAGACAACCTACACCCGCTGACCATTAGGAAACGCGGAGCTGTAGCATTTTACGTCACGTGCTATATTCGGGCTGCAGAGATATGATCCAGTCCTTCGTACTTGTTTTAAACACTTCCATGGAGTTGTGTGTGAAGTGAGAGTAGAAGACGATTGATGATTTCTTTATTTCTTACCTTTAGCGAGTCGAAGCAGGCGATCACCCTCCCGTTCTCCACCTGGCAGCTTTTGGGTGGGTGGGCGAATTTGCATTCTTCATCGCTGCGTGAACAAGTCCCTCTCTGAAACTGCCGGCACACTTCCAGGGTCAGCCATTTTGTGTCCCGTATCGAGGCAATGTTTAGAGCCATGTCAACAGCACTGGCTGTGGAGCCGAGGTGGAGTGGAGCCACTTGTTTTTAAAGGAGGAGGCGATCCCTCTGAGGAGGTGTTTTCAGTGATCCAGTTAAAAAAAAAAAGTTTAAAAAAAAGTTTAAAAAAAAAAGTCAAACACACAACAACTAAAAGTGATAGAGCATGTAGGTATCAGTGATCTGCTTCAGGTCAGTGGATGAGGTTTGTCCTTGCAGACGGGGAAGCGGAGGTAATGGGCTGGCAAAGGCTCTGTGACCTCAGCATGGGACTGCACTACGGCGCTGCTGTGGAGTTTGTCAGTCAAACGGCTAATTGTTCATCAATCAGTCAGTCTCAGGTGCAGACCTCTGACGAAGCAGAGGGGGGCATGCTCGGAGACAAGCTCTACTGGTTGTACCAATGTGCCCAAAATGTCCTCTGTATGAGTGATGATATCTTTGCGAGGGTGGATGTCGGGTGCTATTTTGAGGTACAATGGCACAGTTTAGGACAACACAAAGGTTTGTGGCTTTTCTATCGTTTAGAAGTCGTCAGTACGTACTCTCTCTGAGCTTTGGCACCTCGGCCAGCGGTGCAGCAGCTCCACCTCTTCGCTCCGCGCAGAGCACAGGTGAGGACAAACACGGGTCAGGGGGCGCCCGCGGCCGAGCTGCGTCCCGACACGACTGCAGAAGGGAAAAATCTGGAGCCTCTTCAGAAACACTCGGGGATCTTCAAGTAGGGAGGTTGTCTCACAAGGCACTTTCTGTCTGTGATCTGAGATGGAGAAGGACAGACAAAAAAAAGAAAAAAAAGAGATGAGAAACAGGGTGAGATTGTTTTCACTGAGAAAATGGCTCTAACCATGATAGGCAACAATTCACCTAACAGACTTCAACAGGCATTGTTTTGCATGTCAATCTGAATTTGTGTAAACTGTCCCAAAGGGCTGCTCGCTCCAAAGGGTACAGGGCTGATAAACCGGAGAAAAAGGGAGCTGTGAGGTTATTCAGGAGCCACTTGAGTCTAAGTCCCTGAGTCACTGCTGTGTACCTTTTGTACAAGGTGACTACAAGCCCGCTGGCTTTTCCAACATATCGCATACAAAAGAATGGCAGAAAGCCTCTGTGCTATGAGACAGTGGACAAGAGCACGGAGTCAGAGCAGAGATAGGAGGGAGGAAAAAAAAAAAAAAAGCCCGAGGGTCCAACCCGCCCTGTAGAGCCATGCATGGAGGGGACGGCTCGGCCAATAGAAAACCGCGCGGCGCAGCACTATTCCGGGCAGCCGTCCAGCAGCCGGAGAGGGACCGAGACAGATGCATATGCCAGTGCCAGACACGATTATGACGCTGCCCAGTGTCCCTGCAATATCCACCGGTCTCCCACCATCCAAATTAGTACCGGCTCATTGACAGCGGCCTGTCAATTCACATTCATGGAGGGGAAGGTACGTATGTGTGCTCCCCGGCCTCGTCCCGTGAAGACGCCGGTCCCTGTGCCTGGTTGTTGTCTGAAGGAGAGAAGGAGGCGGACAATTGGTGGAGAAACAACCCGAGGAAGTGACCTCTTAGCTTTGAGCGTACGAAATCCATTACCAAGCTACTGCGCAGGGAGCTCTTTTCTTGGCACATCTGGAAATGTTTTTCAGCTAAAAGGGGGGCGGCGAAAAGGGGGCTGAGGACACCAGACTGAGGGAGGAGAAAGAGAAGGGTTGTTAAAAATCTAGAGCTCTGGTTAAAAGACTACCCTTTTACTGGGTCACATGTATAAAAGTAGGTAGGGAAAACAGACGAGACGAGAAGCAAACACCAAGGAACTGTTGTTGTATCACGAGAACAACATATTGAACGACCTCGGATGGCAAACGACAGGCTTCACATGCTAAAGACGGCAAGTTGAGACTTGTACGCCCATCTACGCTACTGTCTGAAAGTCAGAAATATCACAGTGAGAAACCCCCCAAAAATATCCATATGGAGAAATGGCTTTCAAGAGAAACATCTGTCAGGTTTATTTTTATCTTGATGACACATAGGTTGATATTTCTTAGACAACTCGTGGCAGAAAAGATGCTTCCCCTTGAAATCACCCACCAAGCCTATGTATTAAGAGCATTGTCTAGCTAATCATATCGTCCCACTTTAGTGCTGATCATGTGAAATGAGATCAGAAGCTTCCTCGTCCGATCGTACTGACGCCCGGGCTCCGCTCTCCAAGGCAGGATATAATTTCACATCATCTCCCCAGGGGGAGAGCCAATCGCTGCAGAAGAGACAGTCAGGTAAGAATCATGTCAGATCTGACCTTTAACAATTAATCCCTTCTTATTTTTAGAAGCCATAAGAAGTCTGTGATCAAGCTAACCTAGTTTGTCAGAAATGTGAGGAGGGACGACGGCGCCGTATCTCCGAGAAGTGACTGGCCTCGAATGATGGAGCGAGTTTAGGAGGAACGGTTGGAAAACAGCCACCGAGTGAATCGTTTTTTATATTTATATGGAGAAAAGCATTGAAATCAAACAGGATGTCGATATGGATGAAGGTCTGAACAGTTCACAGACAACATTCAAACACGGACGCGTACCATATGGGCGCAAATGCCATCAGCAGCGAGTCCACGGTTGGATTTCCGGCCGGCCAGCCCGTTATTGCAGATCATTCTCCTGCTCTATTTCCCCACATTTCCTGTCTGTCTCTTCTCCTCCTATCTAATAAAGGCACAGAAAAACACTTTCTAAAATTCAAACAACGTTTGTCAGGACAGATATTCAGAACAAATGGCGAGGCCTGAAGATCAGACGGACCCCTGTGTGGGCGGTAGGACGATAAAAAAACATGCAGGAACATGACTGCGAGTCTGTTTTCATGCTGTATGGAACTATTGTACGTTATGTTTGAGCTCTCGGGGGAATTTAACTGCCGTCAAAGCAAATGTTTATTTGCACATTATGTTGCTGCAGTTGTTTGCCACAAAATCGACAGAGAAACTCGTCTCTGATCAATTCTGAGGGAAAAAAACTGTCAATAAAAAGTAAAGAACGATCTCAGTGGCAGCGTGACATCATCCATTTATATGCTTCATGCTTTGCAAACAAATAAAAGTAAATGAATCAGTTGTGAAAATGGTTAATAAATGCAGCCCCGGTAGCCTTTTAAAAGATGTATATCTCATGGTGAAATGATGCTGATGTGGCACGCTGGCCGATACCAGGCTCTCTTCTGCAGCCACGTCTGAACCCTCTCACATCTTTGAAACACAGCAAAACCCCTGCTGGAAGACAAATTGTCATCCCGGGGTGAAAACTGTTACCTCTCGTATAATAACATCCAATCCAACCAGTGTGACGAACTCAAACACACAGTGGGAGAAATGTGCTGCGAGATGATGACTCGGCGTATGCGGTTTGAGTTTAGGCTGATTGGACAGGATGTCTCTGGCTTGGCTAAGGTTAGCTTAGCGTCTGCTTGGTCAGTGGCTGCACTCTGAGGACAACGCTCCCGATATGAAAGGGCAGACGGGCAGATGGTCAGCAGGTAGGAAAGAACCACGCAGCATGTTCTGACCACCGCTGTCGTGCAGAGGATGTCCACACCGAGCACTAAATCATTTTAATGCCACCTCGAGGTAAAATGTGGATGACATTTGGTTCAGACCTCAGAGATTAGGCCTCCTGTCGACCCTCACAACTGAACCAGGCTCTGTTGCTGCAGTTTTGAGAGAGCTACCAGGTGCAGAAAATTGCATTGCAGCTATTGCATTGCGCAGAAATTTGTGAAGGACTAGTATAATCATGTGGCTCTCACTGCAATGAAACGGATATCATAATTTTTAGACCTGCCGCTGTGGGTGTGAATGTTAATATGGCTGTTCACAGGGTTTTCTCGTGGCGACCGAATCTTTAATCCCGACAGTATCATCCATCCTCCCGCAGCCAGACGGGAACATATCTTAAATAAAAGCTAATGAGCCAAATTGTGCACATTAGTGTTTATGCCATCAATCGTTAGTTCCTGAGACTGTGGAGGAAGACTTTGTCCCCTCCGTGTCCCGTACAAACAGACAGGGTGACCTGATAAAGCAGGATAGAGATGTAAAGAGAAGCACCACAGTGCTAGACTTTATGGATTACTGACGCTTACGAAGGCCAGCTGGCAGACGCATTATCTTGGTCAGTCTGCTTAATTGAATGAGAGTCAGCGGGACTGGGGTGTCTCGAGTGAAAGTCATTGGCTTGACCTCTGAATACCTCGTATGTAACCCATTAGTCTGGTATCTGTGCGCTGCAGTTTATCTTAGCCGCTTGTATTTGTCCAGCACAGACGATAAGCTACCTGGTTTCTATTGGTCGGCGGGCTTTTTGATAAACGTTCGCCGCGGAGTCGGCCAGGTGTCGCCGGCAAAATGAAGTAGAAACACAAACGGGCGTGACGGAAGAGCGCCCGAGCAGGGTACCTGAGTGGCCGCATTTCCATTTATTACCATTTTATGCTGGCAAGCTGCAGTCGTATGGTCATTTGCATTGCCAAGAGGAACAAGTGGTCAATGTTTTTCAAGGCTGCGGAGAGAGAGGGCCTCATTGTAGAGGGGAAATAGGAAAATGTTCAGTTTCCAGTGAGTAATGGAAAAAGAGTGAGCCGTGTAGTTAAGGCTTTATCAAAATGTTCTCCATCCCTAACCGAGCTAACGCGGCTTTCAGGATGACATCACCGGCTGCAAAATGTTCCTTTGCATCTTCCAGAGAGGATCAGAGCGCGGCTGTAACCTGTAGCCTAATTCGTGTTTAATACTATAGAGGTTGCGATGCTTATGAAATTGTCTTAGGCATAATCTACGGATCCCCTGAGATCCATATCATCAAGTACCATTAGCGATAAGGATGGGTGAGTGAGCTCAGCAGAGGCTACACCAGGACTAAGCTATTGTTCAGAGGCAACACAAGAAGCGTTTCACAGAGTCAGCAGGTGCCCCATATCATAATAGCCTTAGCTGAAACACAGTGACCCGAATAGCCCTGCTCATGATATAGGACTGAGCTTCCTCATCACTGCTCCGTTTCATGGAGCAAAATTCATTTGTTTATGTTTTTATAGGCACTTGATTGAGAAAAAGTTTCAGATTTCTTGATTGATATCAGTCCCTGCACTCAGGAAATGGATTTGTTTCCCCGTTTAAGTGTTCCTCTTCTCCCTGGTTAACCACGGGGACTCAGGCAAGTCATCAACTAATTATAAGGCTGCAGGCAGCAAGAGGTGAACAGCGCTGTTCAGATACTGGATGGGAGTCTCTGGTCTCGTGAGCAAAACCCTGCAGAAATACCTCCTGTAACTGCTTTCAGGTCTTCTGATATTTTATGTATCCTAAACTCAAGAATAGAAAAGATCAAACCAGATTAAAATGACCGTACATTTCAATACTACGTAGAAAACATCAAATGAATAGAAATCTACAGCCTTTAAAACGAATGCACTTGAAAACTTAAGAGCTGAATGATTCAGCAAACTTGCCCTCGTGTCACAGAGCAATCAGACGACCCTTTCATGCAGAGGAAGTCTGCAAAGCCTACCCAGCACTAAATCCTTCTAATACCATCTTGAGGTACAATTTACATGAGAGTCAATTCAGAATAAGGGGATTTCTCGCTGGCAAAGTCTTGCAGGAAAGACCTGAGTGCTTGCCTGAGGTTTTTCCCCATTCTTTCCTCAACAGGAAGGGCTGGACTGATGTCCCGTTTTAGAAAAACACCCACTTCCCTCTTGATCCGCAGCCAGACGTATGACACCACGCTGGCCTTTTCCACAGCAAAGCGAGGATGTCCACATGCCTTGACCGCACCGGGCACCGCCGTCTAAATCTAAATGTAAGCAGACAGCGGAAAGCCGGGGACACGACAACCGGGGCCCTTCGAACTCAAAAGGTTAATTATGATGTGAGGCCTTATAAGTTCCAGCTCGTTCAGGCCAATCGGCTATTTCTGTCCACGTACATAAAGAGCGCCACAACATCAGACTCCGCTCTGTACAAACAACCTTTGCCCGCAGCTTGTTATTTGGAAAATTTGCACACCAAGTTATGAGGACAAACTTTGTGGGGCGAATGCAGCACAACACCACGAGTTCTTTCGCTAGACGGTGAAAAATATGTAGCCCATGTGGCAAAAACAAAAAAAAAGGAGCTCCTGACATTTGTGGATGGGGTGGGGGAGCAGGAGGGGGGAGAGAGTCGACCGCTGTGATAACGCCTCTCCCGCAGGAGCCGAAAGAGAAAGTCCATTACAGGACGGGGAACTGCAATGAAGGCAGTTGCTGCGTGGCTGAAAGCTCCCGCTGCTGCCGTGCATTCATCAGCCAGGCACTCTTTCTCTCACACAGATCAAACATTGCCTCTGCTCCCTCCCCACCCAGACTGGTATGCAGCACACTGCAGCAAAACTCCTGGACAAAAAAAAAGAAAAGCAAAAAGAAACAGCCAGCCAGTATGCCGGTTCTTTCCCACCTCGTTCCACTGGGTCCCGTCGCCTCCGTCAGTCTGCCGTCCCAAACGCAGGAGGCACCCGGTGCTCCCGTGACACTGAGCTGCAGCAGCGCTCCCCTCAGCCTCGGCTACTGGAGTTAATGACCATGTGAACTGTTGTCATTCCTCGCAAGCTGCCGAGTGCTGCAGCCGGAGGTCCATGCCGACACAGGGATTTTCTCTCAGTGTCTCTCTCTCGGCCACAGAGCGAGGAGCGAGGGAGGCAGGCGGGCAGGCAGGAAGCAGGAGAGTGTCTACTCCAACTATCTGGCTCAAACACCCCCCCCCCCCAACACACACACACACACACACACACACACAAGCCAGCCCCTTCCTGCCCACCAGCCTGTGGCAAGGCCCCGCCCCTTAACAGCTCCAGCCAATGAAATGCCAGCTCCTTTAAATCACAGCTCTCCATTGGAAGAGAGCGGACGAAGTGATGGGGTGAAAACTGCGCTTACAGTAACAACCCCTGAATGCTGATCTTAGAAAGGTATTTCCCCGATTTCATGGCCGGCTCAGCGAGCTCTAACATCGTGTATTCTTTTCCAATCTTATCCAAGTGAGCTTTGATTATATCCAAATTCAAATTATCACCGTTTCTAATAGGAAACGAGCTCAGAGCTCAGGAGTGGAGAGACGAGAGGTGTTTTGTCATATAGAAAAAAGAAAAGAAGCCGTAATCAAAGTGTTGCTGCGGTTGCACACTGAAGATCAGCCGTGTCCTTGTCTATGTTCTATGATCACATCTAACACCCCCCCCCCCAGGAAACAGGAGCACTGCACCTCCTCCCCCTCACGATCCTCCACGACCTCCCCTCAGCATCCGTCCTCTACACTCATCTACTCCTCCATCCAGACACCCCTCTCCTCCTTCCTCCCCCCCCCATCCCTCACCTGTATACTTCCCCACATTTCTGTGAGCTATCTTTCAAGCTCAATTTCAATCCAATTCTTTAGTTTACTGGACTGGAAAATTACACAATAGTGAACATTTCTGTTATTGTTGCATCAGAATTTGCTTGGGGGAAATTAAATTAAAAAAAAAAAAAGGTAGCTGGCTGGCTGGCTGGGATTGGGAGGTCTTGGTCGCCCCCCACCCCCCACCCCCCTCCCTACACCCAGCTGATGACATGCTGGCTGGCATCATATGAGCCGTGAAACCGGAGCGTCACAGAACTGATGAGTCAGAGATTCAGCTTCATGACTTTTCGATCCAGATTCAATAGAACAGCTGTAGCGTCTGTCTGTCTCTCTTTTCCTCTGTCTCATACAAAGGTTGTGAATGACGCCGCAGCCTGGGTGTTTCGTTGACATCAATGAGGATAAACACGCTTTTGCAGCGCCGCGATCAACAAACCTATTTTCTGTCTGATTATGGTTTGATATATATATATATTTATTTTTTCTGGGGGGGGGGGGGTCGGGGTGATTAATCTCTCCAGCATGAAAAAGCGTCTTCCTCAGCAAATTATTCAGAAGACTGACGTCATTTTAGGCATCGACGGCACCTGTAGGGAAATTACTCAGAGAGTCATTCTGGTGTTGCATGAGGAACGATCGGGGAATGTCAGCCTTTTGTGAAAAGCCACCCCCAAAAACAAAAAAAAGTGTCACCTTACAATGTGGTCTCACTCCGCCGTGTCTCGTACGCAGGTGCCGGAGATTAAATGAGCAGGAACGCTCCTTGACGGCAAACGTGACCAGAAAAAAAGAACAACTCAATATCATTCATGCGGAACAACTTCCGGGCCGGCCTGCTCCATCACCGCAGATAGATGAGGCGTATCAATCTCTCATTTGGCTGCAACCGACTTCCCGATAACTACATCACTGAATAACTGTCAATAACTGTATAACAAGCCGTGCCGGTTGCTAATTTCCAATGGCAGACCTCAGATACCCTACCTCCTAAATAGATTTGTCCGACAGGAAAACAAACAAAAGCCTGGCAGACAAACAAGCCGAGCTACTTCCTTCCCACATGGTATCCCCTCCCCTCTTATTATCCCTGTCCTGTTTGACCCCAAACGGCTTGGCTCGCTCACACACGGCCAGATTTAGGATTCTGTGGCCCAAAGCGGCTTCGTTTTCACAACACAAAAGGAGTATTCTGAAACAATGGCTAATTACAGAACATGAAGACTGATGGGTTAAAGCCGTGTTTGAGAATTCTTCCCATTATTACGACGGAGGAGAAAACAAATAAATAAAATAAAAAAAACGCTCAGAAATAGGGCACCAAAGACAGATCAATGAGAAGGCAGCTGTCTTTTTCTATTATTAGCCGTAATCAAATACCAAGCAGCAAAGAGAAGTGCTTCCTTCCGCTGGAAGCCCGTTCTGTCCACATCAAGTTCACGTGACGACTTACAATAAACAGGAGAGATCAATGATCAATGCTGCATTCAAACTATTGAAAAGTAAAGACAATAAAACCACTTTAGTCAAATTCATTCTCGCTTGGAATCAAACTGTTTATTATTGTTCTTGTTATTTTTAAACAAACAAAGTCCCATTTGATGTGTGTTGTGTATCACTGCTGTTGTGTGCTGGTGAACACAGTATGTCCCACACCAACAGAACCACCGGTCCATTTGAAAACTGTAATACCTGCTGGCCTACTGCAACCAGTCTGTGCTGGGATGCTCCTTTGCGTTTCCAGAAGCACCAATTATTGCACATGACCCAGCAGGAGCCCGATCAAAACTTATTCACCTTCCCCATGTGTACAGCCTCTTGCTCAGTAAAGCTGCAGCAGATTAATTAGCGCTGCTTTGTTTTCTTCAAACCATTAATTGAGGTAATATTTAATTTGCTGCCTTTTAAACATTTGCATTAAACGCAACAGCCGCTTTTGCTGCATGCTGCAAGTATGCATGCAGTTAATAGCTGAATAAAGTCACGTGTCTTGAGTTGTGATCAAAGCTGTGCCCTGCAGATTTCACCAGTGTTACTACATCATAAGAAGCAGCATGTCGCTGCAGGAGACATTCATCGTGTCCACATGTCACGATTCAACCTGCTTCTCCTGCAGCTGCTCTGATTAGCTCGTGGGCAGTGATTAGGAGCTAGCATAGCGAACCAGCCATCCCGTAATATTTCCCACAACAAGTGTGTGAGAGCTGAAAAAAAAACACAAATACGAAATAAAAGGCTGCCAGCGTTACCTGCTAGGCTAACTACCTGCGAGCTCACCTGATGACGTACCTGTCGCATCCAGCTGCTGTCGGTGGGGGGAGGGGGGGGGACCGGGGGACTCAGGACGGCGGACAAAACGGTCTCCCGGCTGGACACTTGTCGCTATGTCTTCTTGTGTGTGTGTGTGTGTGTGTGTGTGGGAAAGAAAAAGTTTCTTTCCTGCCTCGGAGCGGGTTTCAGCGCGACGCGGTCCGTCGCTACGCGCTAGCTCGCTAACTACTTTTAAGGCTCGGCCAGGAAGCAACAAGCGATTTTGACAGTTGGAGGGCCCGTTGAACGCGCTCCGCCGGGGGGGGGGTCACCGCTGAGCTCTGGACACACACCGCGCCTTCATCCTCTCGTGTTTGAGCGATTGTTCGCTGCAACCGCAATATTTAGTCATCCTCGTTATACTGTCACGCTACGCGTGGTCGATTTGAACGTGTTAAATCTACTTCTATCGGATAAACAAGACAAGTCCCACCCTACGGTACATATGGTACAGTCCAGAGAGAGCAAAGGGAGGGAGGGGAGAGGGGAGGGGGGGATGCGGAGGGTGCCTGTTACCTAGGAAACAACAGTGAATCTCCCTGGGGGAGAAGATGTGGTCATGTCTGTCAAAGTAGCCTGCAATGGACAAGATGCAAACATGACAACATATTTCAGTTTATTCTGTTATAGTCCATTAATCCAGCTCATTTATAACACTTGATTTATTTATGACTGATGTACAACCTCCTCTCTTGTTATTATTGAACATTTTCTTTTCATCCGAGTCATTTCTTTGAGTTGACCTTTCCTGAATATGAACCCTTCTCATAAACGCTGTGTGACGGGTTGCAGATGTATTGTTACACGTTGTTGTCTTTCAAAATAAACCCCGCAACAGACGTGATAGAAATGTAATATCCTTCATGAGCCGATTGCAGGCCGTGAGCCGGCCTCGTCGTCACCACTCGATGCGTCGCGGAGGAGCGTGCGCGACCCCGGCATTTTGCAGCCTAATTGCATACAGCTGGCTGGATTTGGCACTTTGTGACACACACACAGGGACCCGTTGTCAGCAAGGAGCGCAACGAGTCAACAAGGAGCAAGTCACAAATATCCCCGGAATGAGCAGAGAGGCACAAATTTAGCCCCACTGACTGCTGCCCACGCCATGTGCTGCCTATTGAGCGCGTGAACAATGAGCATAGCCACCGCAGACTGCCCTGTCAGGGCCGAGGCCCGCTGCACTGGAATGCCGATGGCGATAAAGGCATCGCAGTTTGTCAGGATGCGAACCTGTGGCGGTGTCGGGGATGAAGATGTTATTTAGTCAGCGCCGGCGTTGAAAGAAAGATAACAACAGATGGTTGAAAGCACATCAATGTATGGGCGAGGTTCAATATTTCTTATAAAGTCAAGATGGAGATTTAATCTGGGGTCAGATTGCTGTCATGCCTCCTCTCGGCCTCGGTCATAGCTCAGTTGAACATGTGTCATTTGACACATAGCAATGTCAAAGTTCATAAACATAATCTGAGGCAGACCAACGGTAAATTTCTCTTCATTTTCTTCCTGGAATATTAATGCCATCAGCACTATTTGTTCTTATTTTTCCTTTCCTGCCCAAATAAAACGTGCTGTTTCATCTGAAAATACAACACATCACAGCACCACTATGGAGAAAAACTGTATTTTCAAGATGTAAGTGATTATGAAAAACTGCTCACATAGGTCAAGCTCAACCCCCCCGAGGCCTAATGCATCGATCCCGATGCAGAGGAGGCATTCGTAAAAAAAAAAAAAAAAGCTGCTGCCGGCATACTTTTCTAAAAGTCCCTGAACGCCCACACAACCAAACACTGGGCTCATAAAAACACATGAACACATACAAGCTGCAACGATATCAGTTCAACATGACATTTTATACCTGAAGTTTCAGCTTTTAAAAGATGAGGTTGGATGTGGTTTCCCCCCACCACCACCACCCCGCTGTGAAAAAGAGCTATTTAGTCTGCAGACTTTGATTTGAGTCTCAACAATATAATATAATGATTGAAAAAAAAATCTCAGGGAAAACAGGTGGCAATGTGTTTAAAGGACAGACGGCCGCCTCTGGATTCATAACAAGAAAATGATTTTCAAGCGAAACGAATACACTCGTCTCATCTCAGGTGGAAACACCTAAATACTCGGCTTTACCGCTGGTTAAATTGAACAGCACATAAGGTGCATCAAACACGCAGGCGAAAGAAAACAACAAAATGCAAGCAGATGTCCGTACATGTGTGTTGGTGCTCATTAATGGGCTTTGACTCTACGCTCATCGCGGTAGCAGTCTGTGGAACGGACCTCGGGATCAACTGAGGAGGCGTCAGGCAGGAAAACAACCGCAGCATCCACAGGACACCGCTGTTGGTTTCTCTCAAACAGAGAATAAAAGCGAGCACAGTGGGAAAACGCTTTGCCCCCGCAGACAGAAAAACAGTAAACAGACACTCAGACGGGGGCAAATGCACGACACACACACACACACACACACACACACACACACACACACACACACACACACACACACACACACACACACACACACACACACACACACACACACACACATATCCACACAAAACTTGCATGTCAAGGACGGTATTGATCTTGGAAATGTGTGTTGTCTAAATGAGAACACACCTGATTATGAAAGCTTTTAACCCAAATGCTTAATGCAGCGCAGGTTTAATGGAAAAGGCTTACAGCTGACACAAATCTCAGTAGAGAGGGAGTGTGTGTGTGTGTGTGTGTGTGTGTGTGTGTGTGTGTGTGTGTGTGTGTGTGTGTGTGTGTGTGTGTGTGTGTGTGTGTGTGTGTGTGTGTGTGTGTGTGTGCAGACTCTCATTGAGGTTCAGTCAATCTGATTGATTGTACGGAGATCACCTGAACATTGTTACTCCCTCTGTGACTCTGATGAGCGTTTTACTAATCACAAGGCCTGAGTAATGACAGATTGAAGGAGGTCCTGCTGTCATTAAACAAACTGACTCCCCCCCCCCCCCCCTCCCCCCCACCCACCCACCCCTCAAGCTGCAGCCGGGGCGAGAGACTACTCAAAATGCTGAGAGGAGCCATTTTGAGGCAGACTCATTTGTCCACTGGAGAGAAGACTAGTTATGCATCCCCATAAATCATCTGCTGCAGCTGTTTGTTCATATTGCTTCATCCATTCCTCCAGGATCCCCCTCTTTCAGCATAAAGGAGGACGCTGTACGATCCATGCTGAAGCGAGGCCGTTCAAAGAAACAGAAGCGTTTTGACTCAATAACTTATTACACTGCGGTAGTTTCTGAACACTGGGCAATGATGTATTAATAGAGAGACCTCATAGTGCTTTTTACACTGAATTAGAATTAATTTTTACAAGTGAAGAACACTTATTCATCAGGTGGGAAAATAAAGATGGCTCCGTTCATTTCAGCGTCCCAGTAAGTCACGACGGTGAAAACAGCCGTCGTTAATACACGTGTACTTTCCTTTTTCTGTGACAACACGTCTGATGTGAAAAATGTCTATTGATTGAGCGAAGAGTGGCTCATATTTAAAACTTCAAGCCTGCCACACAGATCCATAAAATAAACAGGTGATTTATGGTCTGTTTGATTGAGTTTATAATCAAGGTTTCAGGAGAAACATATTGGGTCTTTTGGTTTAAGTTTTCACTGCCTTTCTACCTCACAAGTAAATATGAGGTTTTATCGATGACTTCATCAGCAACGGGATTTGCGTAAAAAAATTTTTACAACTGTCTTATGGCGTTGAATGTTTTACAATTTTTAAGATCTCACCCCACAACTGACTAAATCCAATAATGAACGTCGGCATTTCAGAAAAAGAAAACGCACTGGCTGTAATTGTGAGAGATGAAAATCTTGGGAAATGTCAAGAGAAATGGCATATTACCATGACAACAACAGCTATTGTCTTGTCAAGGTTGCAGTGCGTGGAGTGCGGCAAAAAAACGAAACGAGACCCCGGCTGCTGTTCTCCATCAGGAATAATTGCAACAAATGTCTACGAGCTATTGTTCACCACTAAATCTGAATGGACTTGTTCCCTGAAATCGCTCGGCCAAAAAAAAAAATCAATGTGGCGTCAGCAGCTTCCCTCTACTACGGGCCAAAGTGCTTCCAAATACAGTAAAGAAATGTATATTATTCATGAGGCCGAGGTTCACACGAGGCCATCGGCCCGGCCCAGAATCCTTAATGGCTGAACCGCCCTTCATCAAAGCCAAACCGGCCCCGTCATCCCAACTTGGCAGTCACTTAGCCCCAAGGATCGAGACTCCTTTGAAATATTCAATAATGCATTAAGGATGAGAGAGAAGTCAGCTAATTATGTTCACACACACACACACACACACACACACACACACACACACACACACACACACACACACACACACACACACACACACACACACACACACACACACACACACACACACACACACACACACACACACAGAGGGAAGTTGGAGGTAGTAATTAAGTATTTTGCACTCCGTCGAGCTGTAATGATGTCGAGATTTTTGTGAATGAGAAATGAATGTGTGTTTGGATTTGATGACGTCTTATTCTGTTTCTGTCCTCCGGTGTTTATGTCGAGGCTGCTTGAGGTAATGAAAAAATGTTTGTGTGTAAGTGCGGTGCGAGAGACAATAATAACCTTTCTCAAGGCGAGCCATCGGGTTGAAGTATTGATGCTTCTGCTGCAGGTTCCAGGGTCACTTCCAGCATCTCAGCGGGGAGCCGACAACCTCCTCTGTCAGCAGAGATGCTCATCTCCTGAAACAACGGGCAGATCACTGGAAGTTTCTATTTTAACACGCATACTTTAAATAAGAATATTCAAATCAAAAATAAATCTATTTATGTTCAGAATAATGGTGTTCTTAGCTGGTCTTCACAGCCCACAACACACCTTTTATACAACTATATACAGGTGTCACTTTAAAGATTGTGGTGTTTCTACTGTCTTTGGGGGGGGGGGGGGGGGGGGGGGGGGGGGGGGGGGGGGGGGGGGGGGGGGGGGGGGGGGGGGGGGGGGGGGGGGGGGGGGGGGGGGGGGGGGGGGGGTTTTTTTTTTTTTTTTTTTTTTTTTTTTTTTTTTTTTTTTTTTTTTTTTTTTTTTTTTTTTTTTTTTTTAAAACATGTGAAAGTTACACTGAAATCACTGCCAGATTTACCCATAGACGGAAAAAAAAATAGTTAGCGATGAAATATATTAGTAAAACGATATAAAATGTGCTCAAAAATACAATGTCTACAGAAATAAAGACGCTAAAGCTTTTCTAGCCCCTCACTGAGATGGGAGACAAGGTTATGATGTCATTTCAATGGACGGCATGCACACTATTAACAATCACATTTTCAATAACATAAATTAGTTCTAATTGCCATATTGTAAACATGGAGCCTTTGGGCCCCTCGGGGGGGTTTGGGGCCAAAGAGCCGCCTTGAAATACCCTGCGAGCATTTTCAGTCTCGTCTGCAATGGAAAGCTGAAACAAGTTTAAACAATATCATGAAGAGAAGATTTAGAAAATGATTTCAGCGATGCATGTAACACTGACACAGAATCCTCACAGATGTCAACAACCCAGCGATCATGAGAGGAGCCAGAAATACACACACTCACAACACACACACACACACACACACACACACACACACACACACACACACACACACACACACACACACACACACACACACACACACACACACACACACACACACACACACACACACACACACACACACACACACAACACGTTTTCTGCTCAGTGCATCAAACAAGACGCTCAAACATTCACTCTGCTGCTAAATGAATCAAAGCTTTGCACTACTTTCTCTGTAATTATCGATTCCTGAGTGGCCTTGTGAGCGGCTTCAGTCAAAGGCTCCTCCAAGTACGGCAATTATTATATTACTGTAACCATGGTGATTTATTTGCAGTGGAAATATATTTATGGATGAGAGTGGGCGGAGGATCAGCGAGTGGTGCGTCTGCGTGAGTGTGTTTGTGCACGAGCAGGGGCAATGAAATACCTTGCCAACACAAGCATGCACACACACAATCACCTTGACCTCTGAGCTGTAAGAAAACTTCTATATAACTGTAATATGTAACAAAAGTCAAATATGGCCTGCCTATATGCTCAATATTGAATTTTCTATAAAATAATAATGATTGCAACAATGAGGCACACAGTAAAAATCCTCACTAAATTATCCTCATAAACTGTCTGCTTGTCTGATGTTAAATGTTCTCCATCAGCTGGTACGAGCTGTCATCGATTGAGGCTCCAGAGCTCCAATAATGGCTCCACGGCGCCATCTAGTGGCCAAAACTGGCAACTTCAGTAACGTCAGATCACCTCAAGAGCCCTCCCCGTCCCCCAATCTACACAGTCACTTATATAAAAACAAAACTATTATAATATTTGAAAATAAATGATCCTGTCATCATGTTGGACAGCTAGATTGACCAACATGGGCGCCAAATTAAAACGTGGCAAAGGGAGCAAACATGACGCAATATAAGTGAGCGAAACATATGCAGGACTCTGCACAGTAAGACACTTGGTTACCAAACCAACGTGAACTAAGATGAGGACTGCATGTCTCTTAAACACCAATAATTGTGACATAACACGCAAAGTTGAATCCAAAGAATTTCAATGATTGAATGTTGGACATTTACAGGTCCTTTTGGGTGTGTGTGTGTGTGCGTGTGGTTCTCAGCCGGCGGGTCGGGGCTCCTGGATCTCCGTGCACCGGGCGAGAGACCACACATCCCCGCTTGCAGTTTTCATTTTGATCTCGTTTCCCGTCTGCAGCAGGGGGCGCTACGAATATGTGTGAATATTACCATACATGTGTCTTCAGGGCGTTGACTGTTATCACACACACACACACACACACACACACACACACACTATACTATATACTATATACAAAAATGAATTTTGGGTCACTTTTTGGACGACATGACTTTTCTTAGAATATTTTGGATGACATACTTTGGATATTTTGGATGACTTTTTTTTTTTAACACTTCTGAACTGACATGATGCCTCAAGTTACTTCTCACTGTGTCATACTGTATAATGTCTGAAATATGAAGAAGAAAAAAAGTCACTTTTGGACTTGTTTTTGACCTTTGGTGGACTGCACGTACAAAACTGAACCTGTGTGGCTTACCCTTACAGGGATTCACCTTAGGAGCTCTCGCCCTCTGTGGACTCACCCATGAACCTTGCTTGTTACCTCGGCGGGTAACTTGTGAACGTTACCTCGGCGGGTAACCCGTAAACCGTGAACGTTACCTCGGCGGGTAACCCGTAAACCGTGAACGTTACCTCGGCGGGTAACTTGTGAACGTTACCTCGGCGGGTAACCCGTGAACCGTGAACGTTACCTCGGCGGGTAACCCGTGAACCGTGTGTGTTGTATTACCTCGGCGGGGCTCGAACCCGTGTCTTCGTGAGGTCGTTTCCAGCCGGGAGTTGGAGTTGTAGACCGCTGGACTATCTTCGGCTCTGAAGAAAGAGCCAAGAGAGGAGAAACTCTTTGACGGAGAAAGACTCAACGGGTGAAAGATTCTCCTTCACCAAGGTTTCTATTCATGGTTCAGATTCCACCTGTTGATGGTGATTCAACTTTTGGTGAACTTGAAACTTTTGGAGAAATTGAAAAAGTTTTGTGTACACGACACATCACATGAAGATATTTAATATCACTGCAGACCTCCTTGAAAACACATATATCTACTATCTAAAGAACGTCTGCGGCAATTTTGGTCGCATTTGAATGAATATTTATGTGCGGTGGAGTTATAAGTTGCAGAGAACCAGATATTTTTCATAATGCATCCCATTGCCTGGGAAGATAGGTGGCGCAGTGGTTAGCACTGTTGCTTCTCAGTAAGAAGGTTGGGGGTTCAATTCCCCCCTTTGATGTAAGTTTTTTTTTAAATCATACAATGTCATTCAAATTATTTAAAAAAAAAAGTCATAATACAGCAAAAAATGACCTAAAAGTCATTTTTGTGTCACTTTTTGGACGACGTGCTAAAGTGTGACTTTTACATCACATTTTGAAGGACGTGCTATAGTGTGACTTTTACATCACATTTTGAAGGACGTGCTATAGTGTGACTTTTACATCACATTTTGAAGGACGTGCTATAGTGTGACTTTTACATCACATTTTGAAGGACGTGCTATAGTGTGACTTTTACATCACATTTTGAAGGACGTGCTATAGTGTGACTTTTGGGTCACTTTTCAAAAATTTCAAGTCGGTCCAACAAAGTCTGTAGGAGGAGTTCGTTAAAGGACATGTGTGAATTAGCCATTTGGCCACGCCCACTCGCGACTCCACTAGAATACAAAATCTTTCACCCGGAGAGATGTGTGTACCAACTTTCATGAGTTTGTGAATATAATAAAGCCTCCAAATAGTCCATTCATTTTTGAGGAGAAAAATAATCATAATTTTACAAATAACAACAGGGCTCTAAAAATCAGTCTCAGTAACACGACATAAGAACTAATAGGTAAACTGGGAATGAGACATCTACTGTACAAGTTTCAAAGAAGTTTTCTAGTCGTCAAGAAGAATCTCGTCGTCAAATATGCGTTGTGTTTCACCTGAACAAAGTTTGATGGTGGTTATCAATGCAATCAATAACATCACATGGTCAGATTGCCAAGAGGTTTTGGCAGGGCACCAGTGAAAAGCATTATTCCCATAACAACAGAGAACAAAGAAGTCTTTGTGAAGTTGTCCTTACGAAATTGACAAGGCCTTTTACAGCCTTTGATACAGGCTGGCTGCCTCACACAATGAAAGGCATATAAATTTGCAGATGTCGTCTGGAAAGCTCAAATGTCAACGCTTTTCACAACAGCACCAGGGCCCTGAAAGAGGAATAATTGATTAGTTCACCTTTTGTCTTGAGCCAAATATTCATCCAGGAGGACAAAAAAGGAGGCAAAGTGGAACATGAAAGAGCATCTTCAACTTCAGTCGACGTGTGCTGACATTATTCATCTTCTCTTTCAGCTAGTCAGTGCTCATGTGATCAGGCTTCGGTTTCACTCATCCATCTATCCACCAGCAGTAAAACGTAGAAACTAAGACTTATTACTCAGATCAATTATTAAAACGTGTTTTAATGATGCTGTTGAATGACGGGATTTGCCGCTCATCATTAAAATAGATATTTCTTCGGTGAACGTGAAACTTGGCTGACCTTTGCCATCCATCTCTTTCACTTTATTTACTTTTGACACCTGAATTATAAACTCGAAAGACTCGACGCTATGCTGAGAAATGAAAGAAACATCTCAGTTCTGATGTGAAGACCAGACTTTGAATCTGAGCTCTGAATTTCTTCAGTGAATCAATTGTTATTTCTTCCTGTAAACACACAACACCTCGAGCTTTGAAACAGTGAATAGGACACACACACACACACACACACACACACACACACACACAATCGACAGCTCCATTGTAGATGAAATGACAGCGTGTCACTGGGGTTGTATTGTTTTTGGGCACGGCACCAACAGGTATCTGTTTTGTGAGAGGTACTCCCACAGCACACATGCACACATTCAAAGTGCTCTCCAGCCGTACGGTACCTTTCTCTCTCTTCTCTGTGCTCAATAGCGAGTGATAATTTATATTTGACTTGTATTGTTGCATTGTGTCTCCCTCTTCTGTCTCTCTCTCCTTCCCTCCGAAGCCTTGCCATTAAATTTCAGCCTCTGCAATTTTCCTCTCCAGTAACAGAAAGGAGCAAAAGAAAGGAGAAAGAAAGATGACAAAGACAACACAGGACTCCTCTCTCCCCCCCTCAGCCGTGTTATTGTACAAAATAGCCAAGCAATAATTTTTTGTCATTGGTTTACTCCTAAAAGCCCATTTGACGTCGGTCCTGAAAAGAAAGCAATAAAGGAACCTTTTCAGTGGAGTTGAATGAGCGAGAGAAGGAGGAATGAATCCCTTTGGGACGTTGCGACCGGAGAGGCCTTTTTATTTTCTTTGCTCTGGTAATCAAATGGAGCTGAAATGAAAATGGAGTTTTCTATGAAAATAGGGGCCTTTGTTGGCTTTGGAAGGCTGGTAATTCATAAACAATAAGCCGGCTCCTTTTGTTTGGGTTATAATATATTCCTGCTGCTCTGAAAGAGGTCTCTCGCTATACACACACACTCTCACACACACGTTGAAGCCAGGGTAAAAGCCAAAGTGAGGCAGCCGGGGAAGAGAGAAAGAGGATATAAAAGGAGGCAGAGAGGCTGGCTTCCTATTCATCCTCCTGTCTGAGAGACGGCAGGATGCTCGAATCCTCGGCTCGGCATCCTTCACCTCTCCTCCTCTGTTCCTCTTCCTCTCTGGTCGTACCAGCGGCGTCTTTTCTCTCACACCTCTGACTTTTTGCTGGGGGGGAAAAAAAAAAGACTAACTTTATTGGAGATGTCCTTCTGGATTTTGAACATATTTCTAAATGCTGGAGGATCAGAAGAAAAAGAAGACAGAGGAAGACAAGTGATGCCGGTGGAGAGGTGACGTCAAAGCCTTACTGCATCAGCAGCATGACGCGTCGACAGCAAAGTACCACCGAGCTCTTGGCAAACTAAGTCAGGATATACGATGGACATTGCGAAGCTGTAACTTCAACGGATGTGGGGAGTAATTTGTCTTGAACTATTTGACTCCCGGAGAGGACAGCAGCATGAATGTTTCCGCAGACGATCGACTGGGAGCAGATGACGTTCCTGGACTTTGTGGATCTCCGTGTCGTCCAGCTGGTATTAGAAAAGGAATATCACTTTGTTTTTACAACGGACTGATGATGGGCAGAGAGCCAAACAACATCATACTCTGCTCTCTGCAAATCCACCTGGTGAAGAAGCTCAAGACAGAAGGTATAGTTCATGCATCATTTGGACCAAACTTAATGAACTTGGATGGAAACTCAGGAGGCGACATTTGACACGTGAAGAGATGACCACTTTTACTATAGTGTGCAGAGGATTGGGATGAAACAAACATGCTTCTTTTATCTTGTTTTTTTAACTTGTTGGAACGAGGATTGCAAAACAAATCATGTCCACCTTCATATTTCTTGACATCAGAGGAGGCTAAGTCAATTTTCAAGTAAGTTTTAGTTATGTTGCCCAATATCACCAATTTGCCTCACGGGGCTTTGATATCTGTGCAACATAAAACACCGTCTGTCCCTATAGACCTTAGTCTCCCCCCCCCAAAAAAAAACAAACAAAAAAACAAACAACAACTTTAACAACGTCAAGCAACTCCCAGAGGATTTTAAAGATGCTGCAACTTTTCTGGAAAAGCTTGGCCTTCAGCTGTTCTGGCCACGGCTGGAGAAAAGAAGTCCAAAAACTTCCCCGAAGCTAAAAGATGCACTAAAAGTTGTTGTTTTGTCCAAAAAAACAACAACACACGAATGCTTTAGCAGAGAAACTCCCACAAAAACCCCGGAGGACAGTAAAGTGGAGGAAACCATGCTGGAACGACCAGCAGCAAGTGACTGTAAGTAGTGACTGCTGTGCTGATTTGGGATCGAAGGTGTCTCCACTAGATGTCACGTGTAAGAGTACGAATGTGTTTCTGACATCTATTGATGATTGATAACATTATTTTAATGGGAATAAAATACCTTGTTGTTAAAAACCCTGAGAATCAGTCACATTTAGGGGTGAATTCAAGAGTTAAATGTTGAACTACTCCTCATAGCCCAGCTTTCAGTTTTTGTTGTGTGTATTCCACCATCTTTGAAGTAACTGCTGAGTACTTTGAAGATGTTAAAGCATGACATCTGGATCACCATGGTTACATGACTGACACAGGCAGCCTTTGGTTTTTAGATCGCTTTGAAGAATACAAGTACACAGTTGATCTGTTCTCATCATGGCTTTAACTGCACTTTCTAGAGATTATCTGTCAATCAAGCAGTCTTGTTGTTTGTTGCCTCTGAACTTTGGGTGAAGGTCGTCTTTGTTGAAATATGTGTGACAGCTGCTGCATGAGTATATAACGTCGTTTGATCGTTTTTGCTGCAGTTGACTTTCGCATTGAACGGCCTTGGTTTTGTTTTCAGTGGCAGATGTCAGCGCTAAATGTTCTTGAATGAATGGACGTCATCGGCTGCTCATCAGACTCCAGCTGTTTGGTTGAAGCTCTTCACATTTGGATGTGAAGGTAACAAACATGTTGACCAGTGGATGCTTCTTGTGACTTCAGATACCGTTTTCTGATGCATACAGATGTGCAGAAGAAAGAAGGTACAAATCTAAAACACATTTATGGAAATGGTAAATAAAACCTGGATGAGAATAAATTGACCTTGTTGATCTAATTGACGTGACAAACGGTGTAACCCCTGATCAAACCACTAGATGGCAGCAGCATCTAACAAATAGTGTTGGTCCTACAATGAAAGGCAGATTTTCTTACATGTAAATGCAAATTCAGGCTTTAACAAGTTTTTCCAAAGAATTAGATATTGTACTGCTTTGTGTAATCTGTTGCATTTAAATTAAATTTCATTTTCTGAGCATGTTTTAGTTCCACCTAACACTTAACTGCCATTTAAGGACACAATTATAAATCAAAATACAGAAAATTTGTATTAAGACTGAGAAATATCAGAATAATGCTGAAAAAAACTCAAATATAAACTCATGTTCAGGTTGTTACAACACATCAAATTCTGAAAAGCAAGTGATCTCAGTGTCCTTAGTATCCACAGCCCTTTTGTTAATGATGTTTGTGATGGTTATTAAAAAAAACAAAACTGCAGATACTTTTTTCTTGAAGTGAAAATTTAAACGCAGGTATCTTGGAAGTCAAACTGACAATTACGATGCAAAAACTATGATAAATATATTTATATGGCTTCTTATCTTCTATCAGTAAGGGCTCATCTGTAATAAAACCACTAAATGTTATCTCAGTGTTACATTGCAGCCAAAAAGCAGGTACTTATCGTTTTCTTTAATTTGCCTTGTGACAAATGAACAGCAGGACCTTGTCCAAGTCAGTTCTATATGGCACAATATCACAGGCGGCTTTACAGTCTATATAGCATAAACAGCAAACTCCCTCTGTCCTTGGACCCTCGAGTGGAACATGTGTATAAGGAGAGTATTCACACCGATAGGAGATCCAGATCCAGTAAACTCACTAAACCTGTTTTACTGTAGTGTAGAAACTGTCCACTAGAGGGAGCTTGATATCCATCTTAAAAGTGTTCATGTAAACCTCAGATAGGCCGCTGAAGCAGACACATGTTGTCCCCTGCTCCGTGTGTGTGTGTGTGTGTGTGTGTGTGTGTGTGTGTGTGTGTGTGTGTGTGTGTGTGTGTGTGTGTGTGTGTGTGTGTGTGTGTGTGTGTGTGTGTGCAAACTCTTGTATGCCTGTAAACAGCTGTTTTCCTGTCAATCGGTACACATTGACCATGAGCCGAAAATTCAGTTTATGTTCCTCTAACAAGAAATAGCTGCAGGATTTAATAACCTCACATGAGACACTGAAGTCAGAAGTTTGATGGACAGTATACCTTTTTAAGATGTTGCTTGTTTTATGATTAAACATAGCAGACTGCAGTTTAATGTTTAATCTGAGGGGGAAAAAACACTAACCTTCTCATTTGTTTATATTTGAATTGTTTTTTATGTTTGTGTTTTTATATTTCATATTTCAGTGACCCCAAATATATTTTCTGATTAGATTTGTGTAGGAATTATTATTTTTTTACTCAAAATAAACATCTCAGTAAGATGCTGGAAATGAAACACCCTCCCCAAATATAAAATGACATTCCTGCAATTCAGGAAATGCACAAACCATATGATGATACACATATCATCATGTGTGAATGGCCCTACAAACACAATAAAATGCATCAATAAAAGGCAAAATATCTGGATATAAATGAAGATATATATAAAAGACTTTTTAAGAATGAAAATATGTTTGCTTTTTAGTTTCATTTTTTTTTATCCTACAGTTTTTATTTACTAAAACACTGAAATTTTTTTATTATTATGCATTTTCTGGTAGAACGCTGTAAATGCAGAAATAGCCCTGAAAACAGACTGTAATGGATGTTTTGCCGGAGGCAGAGAAATTAAAATATGAATAAGTGGATAGGAAATATCAGTTATTCTCACTATGTGCACATTATGCCATTTCTTCATCTGTTATTCAGACTAACTGTACCATAATGGCCAAATGAGCCTGAGTGGAATAAAACCTGCCATTATGTGACCTGTGGATGCACCGTTAGCTTTAACTCTCAAATGTGAGTACTGCAGAACGTTAGACTGTGTTTTTCTCTCTTTGCAGAGACTGAGGTTAACTGGGTGTAAAGACAGGAGAGAAATAAGATGGTAGGTTCTCGTGGCATCCAAAAAGCTGCAGGAAAAGTCTGAGCTGCGACTTATTGTACGTTGAAGAAAAACTCCACAATACTTACATTTTTCAGCCTTTTTAAGCTCTTTGACTTATTTATTATGACCACACGGGCTTGTGTTAAGATGACTAACTTAAAGTAAACCCAAATGCTCTGAAAGGCAATTTTTTTTTTAACTTAAAAAACAATCTTTAATCTCAAATTGACACTTCACTAAAAGATTTAATTGCAAAGGTAATAATGCCAGAATAAATAGCTCCACCATGTAACCAAATAAAATGTCAAAAGCTCGTACCAGCACGGCCACACTGAATTTTATTTTATTTTTTTAAATAACGCTGTAAATATAAGTGGCGTGGAGCGTTCCGAACCATTTGTAGAAAAAGCAGAGACCAGTGGGATACGACAGCCTTCCTGTGGACTGAATTGCCTCAAAGTGCCAGACTGCTATCAAACCGAGTTAATGTGATGGATATCCGGCATTCTGCTTTCATTCTCCACGCAGTAAACATGGGAGCTGACAAACAGATCCTGGTGAGAGGGCCTCCAGCATAGAGCAGCCGCTCAGGCGCTCTCTGCCTCTAATGCATCGACAAATATAGCCTGAGTTCAAGTACATTTTATGTAAAGCACACACGAATAGACACACTTTTCCTTAACCCAATTTTTGCAATTTCCTTTGAGTAAGCAGCTGCAGCGACGAATGTGACCAGACGTTTTCCTCTCTGATTTTTGGGCTTTTGTTGGTTTTTTTGTTTATGGTAACAGCATTTAATCACAATCCAATCTGAGGTGTGCATGATCGTTATTCAACATCAATATTTCCTGTTGTGTGTATAAGCTGCAGTATGTCCAATAAGACAAGGTTGTTTATTTAGATATTATTTGAAGTGAGACTTACGTCCTTCACCAGCGTCTCACCGTCTACCCTCCAAACCCTCATTCCTCGTTATCATCTCGTGTTGGATGCAGTTTTAAGTTTTATTTTTAAACATTTTTGGGTTTGACATTTTAAACTCGCTTTACATAAGTTAGTTGTGTATTTTATGCTTGAAAAATAATTGCTGAGCTGGAAAAAGAGTGCACGTGAGATGGAGCTGATCAGACATCAGGTGCTTGGAACAGTAAATGTAAAAGTCTTTATGAACTAAAGACCTGCAAAAATTGTTAATATAAAAAGGTGAAAGACTTTACGGTAAAACAAACAGCTTGGGATAAAAGTCAACGTGTCGACTTCCAGCGTCGTGAATGGAAATCTGCCTGCACATTTAAATAGATGTCCTCACCATCCATGTCAATGCTCAGCACATCACTCAGACCCCGTCACCATGAAGGAACGACACTGCCATCATCACACCACAACAAGCATTACACAAGATATTCAGTCGGAGTAAATGGTTCGGCCAATTACATTGATTTTAGAGGAGCTATGTAGTTTGCATTAGTGGAGGAAAATGGACTGCCATTTTCCATGTTGTTAAGAATTGAGGTCTCTTCAGCGTCTATAATGGATAGACTACCAATCAGCAGGCTGATGTAACTCTACACGCTCTCTTTGTGGCCACGTATCACATCAGGCACTTAAACCATTAGACAGCCTTTTTAATATATTTCTAATTACATGAGCAAATGTATTTTTAGCTCCGTCAGCGAGTGCTGTAAAGATGGCAGTGTTGATGCTGCATCGGTTGGATCAAACTGCTTTACAACACGCTGATAGAAAGTTTCTGATTGGCTGTTTATCAAGGTGAAAATCCTGAAAGAGGATTCTGGTTCAGTTTCTCAGCATAATAAAATACAAATGGCACTGCTACATGTCTTGGTTTTACTGCTGCATTAATATATGCTGCATTTTACTGTTGCATTTATGTGCTGTTGGTTTAATCTACAGCGATGCATCTTATTCTCGGAAGATCCTCTTGTTTGTATCTAAAAAACACTTCTGGTTTCAGCTTCGTGAAGATGACGAGCACCTAATTTAGTCTGAGATATCCTAATAATCAAAATAATGGACCTCAAAGTCTATATTACTTGATTACCCCAATGTGATGCACACAGACAGATGCACTCACATGCACACCTAAACCTGAGCACCACTCGGTAAGAAATCAAATGGCATTCTCGGGGCCAAGTCGATTTCAATCTCTTTTTTCAGCTTTTTTCCAAAATCTATAACCGCAGCTCTTAACTCGGGCTGAGAGCCGGGAGAGCAGCGGGTTAAAGGAGGCCCGCGGCTCTGTCAGGTGTGGGTTAACTGCCGTGTCATAGTGGCTTTTGTCCTCTGAACTGCTCTGTGATGATGGCGCGTGGCGGACAGCGCGGCCTGAAGTGATCTGGAAGGTTGTCGGTTTGGATCTGCGCGGTAAATGGGCCGAGGATTGCTGCTCGAGAGCCTGTGATATGGCTGCCAAAGGGTGTTTTATGTCAACCTTTTCAGAGAGAGAGCTCTTTTTCAGAGCTTTCAATGGAGCAGAGGGATGTTTTGTAGGACTTGTCACTCAGTGAGGACGAATATCTTGTTGCATATGTTGCTGCTGTATGATCAAAATGCATTTGGGCCTTATAGCTGGCAATAACCACAACAGAAATGCCTCTCCAGCCACATATCATAGCTGTCTCACAACAAGCCTCGCCTCAAAATAATTTCTTAATCCATTAATTGGCGTGGAGCAGCATTCGGGGCAGGGCTTTTTGTTCAGTATGTTTTTCAGAGATGCATACTAATCATATAAAGTGATCCTTTGTACTCAGGTTGACAGCAACAGCGAGGGCTTTTAGACGCACGCACGCACACACACACACACACACACACACACACACACACACACACACACACACACACACACACACACACACACACACACACACACACACACGGCGAGGCATGTGTCTGGGAGCGCCGACGGCAGAACGAGTGTATTATTTTCCCTGAAGAGTGTTATTTTCCTGTCAAGGCTTGATGGCAACGTGCCAACAGATGTGACAGGGAGCGATCATCCCTCCTTCATACAGTACAGAGAGAGAGAGAGAGAGAGAGAGGGAGGGAGGGAGGGAGGGAGGGGAAGTGAGGAAGGGATGGATGAGGACGGAGAGACTAAGACGGACACACAGACACACTAGCTGGGTTTCCATCCAGGCATTTTTATGCAAATTATGATGTATCGAATTTGAAAAGCAGCATGAAAATGTCTAATTCTAATGAAATTTTGTCACAAAAAAGTTTCGTGCTCGAGGCTGGAAGTTTGATTGGAGAACGTTGTGACTGAAACCCATTTGTCAGATGCACGCGGCTGCTATCTGTCCACCCTGATCTCCCCGTGGTGATGGGCTGCTGTTGCACCCACATGCTGCAGTTATATGTCAACCGCTTGCTATGTTAGAACCTCAGTCGAGGGATTTCTTTAGATATAACTGGATGTAACATGCAGCTGTGGACATTTCTGATGAGTCCAGTTTGTGTTGCTTGTTAACAATGTGAGTTGTGCACTTTCTAAGTTTTCTCAGTTTGTCAAAGTTGACTGCTTTGTCCTTCTTTAGTTGGTGTGAAATATTTGAGAAGTATTTGGCACTTAAAATTGACTAAAAAAGCCAAATCGAAACGTGAAATTCCTCCGTCCCAAAAATATATAAATAAACTCTGTGCAAACAGTTTTACTTGAAATATTGTTTGATGGATTTTCAACTGCATACAAGGCTTTCACCATGAAGGCTGTTCACAAAGACACTAAAACGTGATTCTGCTGTGATTTGCATGAAGCGGCGCCGACTACTGCTGCTGTCATTTAACTTATCATTCAGATTTAAAGTCTCAAATATTCTGAAGCTCTAACGAGTGAGCATGAAGCAGAGGAGAGAGAGTACGTGGATTGAGATTATGAATAACAGATTGACATGCTTTAAAAAATATATATATATATTTTAAGGTTAGGAAATGGTCATAGGTCAGAGTTGCCTGTTGCTAGGATACGTGAGAGGCAGTCTGTCCTCTCAAAGTCTAAGTCTATAAAAAAATGTTGAATAAAACTTACTGTAGTTTAAGAGATGAGAGAAGTCAGTCAGTACAGTTCCTAAAACATATTTTGACGTATTGTATGTTCGTACGGTGGTCTTAAGGGCCTTTTAACGGGACTTTAATCAGGTCCTATACAAACCTGTGGGAATCTCTTCTTCAAGAAATCCACTTGAATCAATGTTGGATGTTATTTCTGCAGACTAAATTTGTCTTTCCACTCCAGATCCTGCCTCAATAATCTGATCTCCTGAGAAGCCAACAGTGCGTTGCAGATGAGCGCTGCTCTTCAGGGCTACCTGATAAATAACAGCTGCAGCAGATCAGATTGTAGTGCGTGTGTTAATGGCACTGTTCTCTTTTGTCATCTGGTAAAGTCTGTAACTCAACTGATTCTGTCCATTATCTCTCTTTCTTTCTGTGTTCCTCAGTCTCTCTCTCTTTGCTCCTTTACCCTTTTCATTTACTTCTTCCCAAACTAAAAAAAAAAAAAAAAAAACAACAAAGAAAAACAAAACAAAGCGGGAGAAAACAAAAGGAAAGAAAGAAGAACATGTCATTACCGGTTTTGTTTCTACAGCGGCACAATACCCTGACCACCCTCATCAAATGATAGAGAGAGATTGCGTGCATGCAGGCAAGTACGTGAGAGCGACAGAGCCCCCGTGTGACGAAAGGCAGTTTAATTTAGATAATTATCTCACAAATTAACCACAAACTCCTTCCCTGTTAATTACCTGTCTTGGGGAGCGGCACTAGAAAACAAAAAGCAGAACCAGGGAGGTCTTTGTTCACATTTTCTTGGGGGGGCCATAAATTGGTTACGCCCCTGCTGAAAGGCCAGATAACCCTTTGAAGGAACAACCACTAAAGCATTTGATAGGCTAATGGGGAATACTGTTAGCATCCCGGTTTGTAATTGGACGTCATAAATCTGGACCAAGTGATGGGGGAACAATAGAGGGGTTTTGTCTGGGTGTCGAGGCCACGGCGCGACCTGTAAATCCTTCCCCTTGTTCAATAGCACTATCTGACAGTCCACATATGGCTACAAGACGAGATGCACGGCTACTGGATCTCCCACATTGATCCTCTGTGAGTGTGTTGAGTATTTATGTGTGCTCACATACACAACCGTATATATATATATATATATGTATATGTATATGTATATGTGTTTGTGTGCATCTGCCCCAGCAGCGCTAATAAAAAGACCTTTTCTTATCTTGCTGTCTGCTGAAGGTGATTCTGTCAGCTGCTATTAACCTTGCCTTTATAATGACAGCTCGCCTGATTAGTTTCAACACTTAAAGCCCTGACATTTTCAATTTCACGCGCGTAATTTTCTTCTTCAGGTCTTTGTGACAGCAGGAATAGCATTTAGTACATCTTTATCTTTTCTAATAATGACTTATTAGTGTTGTTAGCGTCCCTTATTAAAAAACAACTCCAAAGCTTTGTTGTTTTTACCTTTTTTTGTTTGTGAAAAGCAGCAAAGTATGTTTCGTATGTAAACAGTGTTCATGAAAGAGAATCAAAAGGTAAAATAAGTGTTTCATTAAATTTGAAAGTGTCTTTTTTTTTTTTTAAAGAAAAGACTAACTAAAAGCACAGTAGGTGGTCAAACCACTTAACAAATCTGGAAAGAAGATTATATTTTAGCTTGTGTGAAGAATTTGACAAGGTTATGGTTGAACAAAAGCTCCTCAGCTTAATTTCCCTTTATGTCTCCTCTTAAGTGCTAATAAAAATAACTGTCTTTATCTTTGGTCAGTGTCAGGGAGGTATTTTGTTATCTCCTCATTTCAGTGATTTTGGAGCTTTGCTATGATTAAACCACACAGTTGAAAAGCATCAGAGGCTTGGTCGTCTGACACCTTTTATCTCTGTTAGCTGGGAGGACACATTTAATGTCACTCTCCTCTTAAAGCTACGTAAGGTTATCGCCTCTGTCAGGTGACATGTGGTCATGTTTCATGTTTTGCTACCCCTAAACTGGCTGCAAGGCTTTTTGAGCTTATTCCATGAAAGCGGACGTTTCAGAAATAGGACTTGTTTTGTTTTTTACCTTGAGCTACTTCAATTATCTACTCTGTGGTTTATGAGAACTTGAATATGTCTGTGGTGACATAACGTGATGTGACGAGAGTTCAGGTTAGTGAATAGCACCTCAGTACTGAGTAATAGTTATTTAAATTCGCCCGTGACTTCGAACCTTTTTGTGTAAAGCAGTGTGAGCAGCTTGTAGTTCAGCCATGTTGGTCTGGTTAATATACCGTTAACCGCCCTGACCTCCTCCCTCTGTGGACTTTGTGGCTCTATAACAACGTCACACTATTGCAATGAAAAGACCAGCGCTGCTGCTTTTCTTGAGGAAAACGGTGTCGTTTAACCTCGGCATTGATTTAACTTACTGCTACTACGTTCCTCTTCTGCGTATTACAGTTCAAAATTAAACACGTTCTTTGACTTGATCATCGTCTATTTAGATTTCGTTATCTGTCGTGATGCACGTGGAGATGATGCACGCTGTGCATTCTGCAGTAAAAGCTGCGGAAAACAGCACAAAAGTTTTCTCTTGAGCCTCGAAGAACAGCAGCTGCTTTCCAGAGCTCTCAGCTGCGTCACATGATCTTCAGCAGCAAATCGATCACAGCGTCTATGTGCTGAGAAGTATGATTGACCTTTTAGGACGGCGCAGATAGGAGTTCGTAGGGGCGCTGCAGATAGGATCGGAGCAGCTTCTTCTGAGTTTACATTTCAACAGATCAATCTCCATGACAACCGAGCAACATCCAATCCGCTGATGATGATCAGAAAACGGTAGAAAAAAAAAAGCTCTTAAGAGAAATTTGGGTTGGGATTAATATTTCACTGTACAAAGATTTGTTTTCCAGACAAAGACACTGTTTGTGGTTCAGATATTTTAAAAGGAGATTCATGTTTGAGTCAAGTAACACAATGGATCCTGAGACTACAGCTCCAAATCATAAGATGGCATCATGTCGGCAGCAGAAAAAAAAAAAACCCTCCTCGGTTCATACCATAAATTATGATTTTAACCACTTCATAAGAAAATTGTGAAAACTGAAACGCTGTCAAATCTTTCTTCCCCACACACATGACCACACGTAGCGCTGTGTGTGACCACACTGTTGTTGCTAAGCTGTAGCATGTTCTCCAAACCAGGTGTGAGAGACACACACACACACACACACACACACACGCACACGCACACACACACACACACACACACACACACACACACACACACACACACACACACACACACACACACACACACACACCGTGAGGGGAACATCGGCGCTGCACCAATATTTGTGTTTTTCCGGCTGTCACGTATTTGTCCAAGTCCTTGTGGCTGCTCTCCACATCTACCGGCAGCAGGTGTGAACAACTCTTGTGCTGAGAGGGACGCACTCTGCTGTCACCCTGTCAGAGAGAGAGAGACACATAGACACACACACTCTCGGGCTGGGGGAGGACGGGGAGGAGCAGAGGGAGAGATCAATAGTAGTGAGTGTGGAGTTTGGATAATTACAGTTGTTAGCAGGGAGAGGAGAGCAGCTATAGTGGCCTCTCCACTCAGAGTCTCTTATCACTCTCTGGCCTGTCATTACAGCTTTAAATGCTGCTGTGGCAAAGTGGCAACTCTGTGTGTGTGTTGTCTCTTTTTCCTCTCCTCTTTATATCTCCTCTCCTTGTTTCCTCTCCTCTCCTGTCCTCTTTTCTCACCTTCATCTCTTTTCCAGCTTTACCTCTTCTTAATATCTATTTCTCGTCTCGTCCCCCCGTTTTTTTCCGTCTCTTTTTAAATTTCCTCTCCTTTCCTTTGCCTCTTCTCATTTGTCTTTAAGCGATGCATCACCATGTCTTCATTTCTTCTGGTTTGTTTTCCCACCATGAGTAGCGGATGGTTCTCCTCAGCATCTTTTCTCTCAGTGAGTCATCTGTTTTGGGGAAACATTTTAATGACGGGTTTTTTTTATTTTTGGTCCTGGATGTTGCACATTTCCCCAAATTGCAGGCATTTTTTATTTCCGAAGAGGTCAAGCTAAATTTTGCATGTGGTTATTGTGCCTTGTTTTAAATGGTGTCAAACTCTCGCTTTGTGTTTCTTTTCTACCGGAGTGGTTTGTCTTTGATATTTTAACTTTCATTAAAGGATTGTTAAGTCTCCTCTTTGTGCTCCATCGCCTCCTTCTTTTTAAAATTTTTTTTTTTAATGTATCTTCTCTTTTGTCCATTAATCTCTTTTCTTGTTTTATCCGTTGCTTTCTTCTCCTTCTGCACTCCTCTCATGGATCGCCTCCTTTTCTCCTTCATCCAATAATCTGTCATGCCTTTTTTTTTCCCCCCAAATTTGTTCTCCTTTTTTCTTTGTCCTCTCGTATTTGTCTGTGCTCCTCATCTCCCGTACCCTCTCGTCCAGTCTGTCACCTCCTCTCTTCCATCTCTTCCATCATTCAGTGATCCTTCTCATCACTCCTTTTTTCCCAATTTGGTCCCTCCACCCTCCTGTTTTCTTCACCTCTCCTCACATCCTCTCTTACATCTCCTTTTTCATCCAGTAATCTCTCTTCATTTCCAATCGCCTTCTCCGTGCCTCCCGTCTTCTCCTTCTTTCTCTTGCTTTCCTCACACCATCGGCGGTGCCAGGAAGAGGAATTTACTCTGGAGATCCACGCTCTAATTTCTCACAAAGAGACAGAGAGAGGTTTTGACTGTCCAGCCAGACCGGATTTTCTTAGTTGTTGAGACTTGACATGCGACTCTAAAATAGGCCTCGAGAAACTGGAGTTAAATCCCCTTTGGATTGCTTTGGTTGTTTCACCATTCTGGGTTTTGTTGATCTCCACTGATGTTGAGGAGCCTTGTCAGACATAAGAAGGAGATGAGAATGATGGAGAGAAGGATTAGATGGGCGCAAAACAACAGCGGTTTGTCCCCTCCAGGCTGTTTGCTCTGATTTAGATGGAGCAGGATTAGCTGAGAATGAGGAGATCAGAGTAGTTTGTGTGTCAGAATATGTGTGTGTGTTTTGAAGAGAAGTGGGCTGGTGATACGACGATAGACGCTTGAGGCAAAGCTGTCAGATATTCGACCGATTTTCTTGTGTTCCGTAGGTGGTGCATAGTTTACCATGAAGGATGCACACACACACACACACACACACACACACACACACACACACACACACACACACACACACACACACACACACACACACACACACACTAATCATGCGCTAGAAAACATGACGAAAAACTAAAGTAAAGTTGCAAATATCCAACCTTTTTCTTTTTTTTTTTTTCAAAAAAGTGGAAGAAATGTTTACGAAATTAGCCAAAGTGAGAATTTATAGCCTGACTTCCTGTTTCGTTTACCTTTTGTGATGTCATTGCGCTTGCAGATGGCCTAAAACTGGGTTTGAGTAAATAGTTGTTATTGAAGCTGACGTGGAAACGGAACTATGTGAATGTGGTTTTGATTGTCAGGAAGCGCTAACATGGCCACTCATGCAACCAGACTGTCAGCTGTCTCTCATATCTCAGCGTGTATGTGTGTGTGTGTGTGTGTGTGTGTGTGTGTGTGTGTGTGTGTGTGTGTGTGTGTGTGTGTGTGTGTGTGTGTGTGTGTGTGTGTGTGTGTGTGTGTGAGACGAGCATTGAATCGGGTATCACAATGAAACAGGAAATCACTGCGAGGATAAAAAATTCTCTCTCGCTCTCTCCCCTCCTCGTACAAAACACTCACAAATAACCCGCTAATCTCTGCCTCTGCCCGCTTGCCATTCAAGGCTCCCTCCAATTAAAAAGCATCAGGGAGTCGAACCCGCCATCTTATTTATCATATTAATTAGAAACTCCCCTGACAACAAAGAGAGGACTACAGCTGTGGAGCAGAGGAGAGGCCTGGGAAATGAAGGATGGTTTGATTTGTTGTCTTGCTAATGTGACACCTATTATACAGGGTAGGCCTCGAATACAAAGACGCCACAACAGCATATGGTAATTGTGAGTGTGCACGTGCGTGTGTGTGTGTGTGTGTGTGTGTCTGTGAGGTAAATACAAAGCGTGGACTAAGTAGTTTTATCACTCTGTTATCCACAGCTTGCTGTAGTTCATCTGTGTAACACATCAATCAATGGTCGCCATTAAACATTATACCTCAGTGGGAAAGGTATGCAGGTTGGAAAGTGTTTACAATTTATTCTCAGTCAAACAGATTTTATTAGTAGTATTTGCAAATATGATACAGCTGATTGATGAACCAGTTCTGTATCATTAGTGAGTTTTAAAGGCGCTGATGGACAGATTTTGTTACCTTGGACGAAGCTTAGTGACTCCACCTGAAAAGACACGATACGTTTTATTGATTTTAATCCATTAGTCTTCAGTTGACTCAACAATAATGTGATCTAAACAACTTGAATCTCTCTAAAGGGAAATACTGATCAAGGGATTTGTTTGGAAGCAGATAGGAGGTTGAGGGCTTGAACATTTTGACATGTGTACCTTCAGTCAACAGAGACCCTACATCTGTCAGTTCTTAATGAAGATGTGAATAGAGACAGGGAGGCAAGAGGAGGTGGCAAAGGTGGAAAAGGAGCTGGACAGACTGATCGAGGGCGAGCAGGGGGGCGATGTGCTCTGTAATCATGGGTCTATTAGCCTGCTCTCATGGCCTTGATGGGGTTGGAGCGCTGCCCTATGGAAGATAAATACTCAGCATATTTAGCAGCTGGCAGGTGTGTGTGTGTCTCCAGGGTTACTTGTGTGGATCAGACACATTTTCTTTATATTTGCTCGTCCTTAAATCATTTTGAAACCTACTGCTGCCTGAAGCAGTGATGCACGTACGTTTGGATAAATTAAGGGGTAGGCAATGCACTTTCTGCAATCGTAGAAGTCAGAGTGAGTCTGGGTTAATATATTAACCCTATATTACTGGGTTCATATTTTTCTTCGCTCCACAACTGATCAGAAAGAGAAGACACACGTGTGAGTCGCTAGCCGTGGTGCTGAAGCTGAGACTCGTCTTCAGTGAAGGAGCTGTTCTCAGTTCTGATCGTCTGCACACTCTTGGCTCCAGATGTTTTGCACATCTACCTGCTGGAGAATCTGGGAGACATCTCTCCTCTCTAAGTGTTTCTTGCACTGAATGTGTTCTCGTGGATCTACTGTTTTTGAAAGTCCATGTTAGATTGTTGTTAGTTGGTCATTTAGTGGACATTTTGGATTTTGTCATACCTGGACAGCTCCCTCTCTGCATTTTTAATAGAGTGCTCAACACCCACAGACTGCGAGCTGAGTGATCTCAATCCCCTGTGACCCTGCACACAACAATTATCTCAGATAATGGCCTGATTGATTTATGGTTTATTAATAAACCCCTTAGACTTCATTAAGTTTGTTTAATCTCCAAGCATGTGGGTTGGAAGGACAGAAACACAAAAGCAAAAGGGATGAAGAAATGGAGGCAAGGGAGAAAAGGATTTCAGCTCCGGAAAGAGCAAATGATAAATAGGCTGCGGATATCTCAGCTGTGGAACAAGCCTCTGATTCTCTCTCGCTATGGCTTCCCCACTGGGTCTGTATTTTTCTTTCGAGCCACCAGCTATTAAGTTTTGATAGACACTGTTGAATGTGTGTGTATGTGTGTGTGCATGTGTGTCAGTCCAGCCATCTGGTTACCAGGGCATTGTTTACTCTGTCACAGCTCAATATTTGCCCATCCATCTCTCATCCCACTGCAAACCACAAGTGTGTGTGTGTGTGTGTGTGTGTGTGTGTGTGTGTGTGTGTGTGTGTGTGTGTGTGTGTGTGTGTGTGTGTGTGTGTGTGTGTGTGTGTGTGTGTGTGTGTGTGTGTGTGTGTGTGTGTGTGTGTGTGTGTGCGCTTGTTGTACACGGTATGTGTGTGTGGATTTGTGTTGGATTGAACAAATTGCCGAAGTTGGACAATGTTGCGAGACTTCGTCATATTTGTGGACAAAGAGAAAAGTACAGATGAAAGCCAGCGTTATCTTTTAACCATTGATTTGTTAGATTACATTTATTCATAAAACGCAAAAAGTACCCACACACAGGTTGAGGTTAAAAGTTATTTTAGTGTCTGCCAGTCCTCGTAGCGGTAGAAATGCACAGATATGTGTGTGTGTGTGTGTGTGTGTGTGTGTGTGTGTGTGTGTGTGTGTGTGTGTGTGTGTGTGTGTGTGTGTGTGTGTGTGTGTGTGTGTGTGTGTGTGTGTGTACAGTGCAGAAGCAATGCCAGCGTGTAATTTTCCATTTGGCACGTTGGCCAGAAAATCTACTTCTTGTGGCAAACACACGTCATCACGGAGATCCTTCCTCTTATGTAGCTTTCGTGTGTTTGTGTGAGCATGCAGCACAACAGCAAACTAAATGCGCTGCTTTGACGTACCTGAATCGCGGTGCACTTAACACGAGAAGGGAAACATATCTTTGACATGGACGTTATTGCTCCCGTCTGTCTTCCTGCTGCAGGAACACTTAGTCTCGTCCTTCCATCGCCGTTTCCTTTCTGTCTCTTCTCTTTGCAATTTGTTGTTGCTCTTCCTTCCATCCCGTCCCTCTATCTGCCCTTCTCTGATCTTCTGCTGCCGTTTGAGCATCAAAGGTGTTGAAGAGGTTTGCCGTCTCACCTTCGTCACCACGGATCCCTTCATCTTCTTCAAACGGAGGAGAGTGCAAAGGCTAACTGTGGGTTTCAGACGTCTTCTGTTCCATCGCTTTCTCTCGCCTCTGCTTTTAGTAAAGTATCTTGACGGAAATGTTCTGGGTGTAAAAATGGTTGATCTTCAGATTGAGACTTCCATGGCTTCGGCTTTTAGCTCTATACAGTTGCAAGTTGTGTTTACTGAAGTGGGGAACAACCAACTTTGCTTTCATTTCAGTTTTTCCGGGGATAAAACTTTTTGGTGGTGAAATATGTGACAGGAGAGCAAAAGTGGTCATAAGTTCAATAAAGTGTGACGCTCTCCAAAATAGTCAGCGTGGGAATTTCAGCATTACAAAACACACAGTCGTCATATATTTATGTCAGTATAATGCCTGGTTTGGTTTGAGATTCAATAAATTGGCCATTTTCATGTGACTCGACACAAAAGTGTGTGTAAGAGGATGACCTGCGATTGATCGTGGCAGCTGCTGATCACTGTTTAAATACACACACACAACATACAGAGCTGTGTGTTTGTGTGTTTGCTCACTGTACTGTAAGAGCATCTATTACACAGCGATGGACAAACACTTTTATTCCTGTTTAAGTTAAAGTGGAAATCCTTTAAATTCTTGGTTTTTCTATTTCGTCTCCATCTGTTGTGCTTTTGAACTGCCTCTTCAGCTGTCAGTCAGGCAGTGTGGGTGGTACAGTGACTTATTGCTTTCATTTGTGATAGGCCCTCGTTACAGCTCAGAAATGTCATTACAATCAGAAGAACGAGGAACCCTATAGATATAAATGTAGTATTAGCTTTATTAGTACGTTTTTTTGTTTTGTTTTTTTTGTATGTGTTTGTGTAGGATTATATGGGATTAAAGGACATTTTGCTTAGCTTAACCCCCTTGGGTTTGACATTCAAGAGGACCCAAAGGCCCAGACCTTACATGGTACATCAACATCCACAAACCCACACACAAACACACACACACACACACACACACACACACACACACACACACACACACACACACACACACACACACACACACACACACACACACACACACACACACACACACACACACACACACACACACACACACACACACACACAACACACAACCTTTACCCTAAACCCATTCCTCATCTCTGCGAAGGCAGACCGAGTGAATGGCCTCGCTAAAGGCTTTTTAATAGACTGCTTTGTGTGCGGAAAACTCTGTGATGATGGGGGGGGGGGTAGAGGGGGAGGGGGTCCCGGGGGAGACATGGGGGAGGGAGAGGAGGGAGGGAGGGAGAGAGGGAGAGAGAGAGAGAGAGAGAGGGATGCTGGGAGACGGTGAGAATGGCTCATTGAAAAACTGAGTGGAGAATCAGTGTTTGCTGCTGTACTGATCCTCAAAGACATTTAAACACATTATTTAATTCCAGTAAATTACAATTACGTCCGTGATAAAGAGCAAATAACTAGTTAAACTTTTGAGACAACCTGAATGTTTGAGCTTTTTGTACTCGGCGTCAGCTCAACAGTTGGAGACCCCTCACATTTCTCTCCCACCCTGTAATCATGACAGCTATGAAAGCTTTCCATTTGCTCCTCGGTCGGTTTGTGACCGTGTTTGCATCAAACCCTCATTTTGTTTCAATTTGGTTTGCACTCTCAGAGATTATACAACATACAGGCTTTAGAGAGGTTTGACATAGCTTGAATTACCTCCTCTAAAATGCTCCCACACACACAGTGAATACTGAAAGAGTGTGTTGGATCATGTTAAATGGAATAAGAAGCAAATCCAAACTTGTCTTTATACTTTACTATTATTTATTAATTGAATCTACAGTACAGTCTTTAAGTTCTTACCAAAAAGTATTAAAATGATATCATGCTGCTCAAAAGGTTCTGTCAGGACCCGAGTGATCCAGGAGGAAACCTTTACAACAGAAGGACTCTTCATATCCAGATTGTGTTTGCTGTTAATTTTCAAAAATTTAAATGACACCTCGACAAAAGTCTTTTTTTAAACTCAACGTAATCTAAATTTGAGGAAACTGACATGGAAGTACTTTTTTTTTTTTAAAACAAAAAGCGTAAACTTTTAGTTTTTGTAGAAGAACCCCGTTGTCACGTTACGCAAGTTTATTTCTCGGCGAGAAGCTGCCGGTCGGTTCGAGACAAGACGCCGCAATTTTAGGTCGAAAGAAGGTGACGTGCATCGTCCTCGGGAAGGCGATACGTTTGCCGCCGCCGCGTATTCCCGTGCCTTCTCCACTGCAGCGTGTGTGAATGAAGACATTTATTACAACAGAGACACAGAGGATTAGCAGAGGGCTTAAACCATTCTCATGGTAATGCACAGAGCTGGGAGTGCGCAGATAAACACAAACACTCACCTTATCAAAACACCCAGACCTGAAAGACTACTCCTTAACGGCACCGACAGACTGGCAGAGAGACACTGACAGGAAACTGGAAGACGGGAGACGGAGAACGATGTCGGTAAACTGTGGCAGATTATGGCCTCATTCAGAAATATTGGTCAGACAATGAAATCATTCACCTCATATTACACTTTAATGCAAAAGGTAGGACTCCATTGTCCAAGTTAATGCAAAAAAACCAAACCCGTGGACCTTAGTTTGGTGCAGCAAAACCAGACACTTGCATTTAAAATTTGATGTGGCAGTTTTTGTCATTTAAATGTGTGTCTCAAGTTTAACACTGTAATGCTCTATAAGTAATCAGTCATGTGTTGGACGGTAGAAAACATGAGCATCTCAGGATGTTGTGAAGGGACTTGGACTGGAAGACTGATTTAGAGCCGGGATTTGTGGACATTTTCTCCCATTTTTGTGAAATTGTTGCTGATGAGTCAAACTTACAATGACACTATTGTTTTCTTGTTGGCCTGACTGAGCTTTATGAAGCTTGTGGGAGGAGTTAGTCTGACGTATGGACGACTACAGCTGATTAACATCAACGTTACTCTGCAAGATTTCCAGCACGACTGCAGTTCAAGAGTTCATCTTTCAGTCCTTTCAGTTCGACAAGTCGAGTCACAAGTATATTGAGGCAAGTCTGAATCAAGTCAAAGTCAAGTCTTCTAATGTTTGTCAGTTGCTGTAAGTCTTAATGACTTCATTTCTAAGTCAATTCACAAGTATTTTAGGTGCTAAATTTAGTCCAAATCAGGTCTCAAGACATGCCGCAAGTCTTCATGAGCAAAGTGAAGCCAAGACTCAGGTCTATCAAGTCTGTCAGCTCTGTTTATAACCTGACCGACGATACATGGGAAGTGAAATAAGTATCTCGATCTTCACATGTCTGCTGACGCCGATCTGTTGTCCATCAGGACTGGAGGGTCTCTACGGCTCAAAGAGAGACCGACTCTGTTCAGCATGAAAGCGTGTTTCGGGGTCAAGATGAAGTTCTTGACTTTACAAAGACAACTGAGGTAAAAGGCCTTCTTTTTGACAGGAAGGTCCGACACTTGGAGAAAAAGCTTCTTTTATGTGTTGCGATCTGAGTTAACGCCTTCATTGTTGACTTCTCTTTACTCACTGAGGTTCAGGTTTATCTAAACCTTTAACCTTTGCTGTGTTAAAACCACAACCAGGATTTTGGAGTGAGACACAGACACCGGTTGTTCTTCCTCCCCCCCTCCTCCCCCGACTGCCAGTCTTTCCCCACAGTGACAGAGATGTAGCTTCCAGATCTCTCCCCTGCCACCTCTGATTAAGGCGGCCGTGGGCGAGACACACCTGTACAGCTGATGGGAGACAATGCTGCCGCTCCCTCCTAGAAATTGATTTTCTCCATCAAAACGGGCCCTTTGTCTAAAAACCCTGCACCCCTTTGTTATGCTAAAGAGAAGATGGAAGATTTCCAATTCAATTTGGGCTGAGCCGAGTGCCGGTCAGCTATACGGGCCTCCATTGTCCTGTCCGAACCCGCTGGGACAACGCAAGCGTCTCCCAAACGCCAATTAAGCTGGACGGAGAGACGGACAGGGGGATAATTGACAGGCAGGAGAAAGGCAGCCTTCTTCCTCCCTGTCTCATCATTGAAAAAGAAAATCAAAGAGGAAGAGCAACAGAGAGGAGGAGAAGTGAGGGATGAGAGGGAGAAGAAGGAGGAGAAGGGTAATAACCTGTAATATGTTGCCCGGAGCAAATTTAGATTACATGAAGTGTTTTTGCTCTTTTACACGACTTGGACGTGAACAGAACCGAGACAATGAGAGGGGTGAAGAAGAGGAAAGAGGAAGCTCTGATGTTGCTCAAGATCGGTTGATTGAATGTTTGTCTTAGTCAGGGTGGGCTGGGATCTTTCATAGCTCAGAGGTATGTTGTTTATGTACGTTAAAGCCCCTTTCCACTTTATAACGTGTTTTGTTCCTACTGTAGCGCGAGGTGCTAATTTCACTCAGTATTTTCCTCGTTCATCATTAACCTGTCACGGGTCCACTCACATGTTCGTCGCCTGAAAATGCATCTAATTAAGGTTAATTTAACTTGAATTATAAAATACATCCCACTACCTTCCTGATGTCTCAAAGGAAAGGTGCGCCAATAATGACCAATTTATCTGAATGATCTACAGCATACAATTATGAAATATCAGAAATTTGTCTCCTCTCTCGGGTGTCGGAGTAATTAAGTCGTTTGCGCTTTTCAGTGATGCAAAGTAGCCTCTTACTGTCTCACTGAAATGGCTATAGTGTCTTTCCTTGTTAAACTATAGGCCTTTGCAGAACAAGGGCGTTTATTTTCCTGTGATTAATTTGCACGTCAATAGTTCAAAGTGTTTTTTGAATGAAAACGAATATATTGCTTTGCGAAAAAGCGACATTTAATTTGTTCAGAGGTTCCAGAGCCCCCCAAAAAATAGAAGGAAAAAAAACCAAGAAAAGTAGTAGATAAGAAAGAATGTTTTTATCAGCTACGTGTCTTCAAGTAGGAAAGCCGGCCTCCATTTCACGAGAACTACTTTCATGTATGAAACGTCGAGCTGGTTTGATTTGAGCCTGAAAAGTCTCAAATTCTTCCTTTCAAAAATGATTCCTGATACACACACGCACAAAGACCTGCTGTACCTGCTCCTCTTCATTTCACCACCGAGAGCTGTGCGAATGTGAATGTGCACGATAGCTGAAACACATTCAATAAAAATGATCCTAAAAAATGATTTCATCACTCTGTATGTCCTCTTTGTGTTCCAGTAGATGTCTGCAGGAACACGGAGGCTCGCAGCTGCTCGTAAAAAGCATCTTTTCTTCACTTTCTTCCCTCCAAACCTCCTTCTTCTCACTCTATCACTCTGTTTCTCCCCTTCCTCTAATTGTAACGTCTCTCACTCCTTCTCTCTCTAACCCCCCCTCCCCTCATCCCACCATCCCCCACCTCTGCTGGCTTGTGACAGACGGCCTAATAGGATTTAATAAGCCCCATTTGCATGTCAGCCTTTTAGATTTTCTGTAAGAAAGAAAGGTGATGGGAGGGATAGGGGGGTGGATGGAGGAAGAGGGGAGAGGAGGGATAGTGTAAAGGAATAGAAATAAGGAGGGGAAGGAGGGAGTGTGACGATTGGTTTAAGGACTCGTTTCTTTTTTGATGAAGATAGAGAAGTATCATACCAAGTGGTTTAGAGCATTGCCAATATTGGCGGTCTCCTTTTTTTGTATTATAAATATTTGTCACTGTGGAATGAGAGTAATAATTGTTGTGTGCGGTCTAAGTGTTGTTTCAGAGGTGTGTCCGTCCCGGTGTAAATCCAGGTTTTTTTTTCAGCTCCACGTCACTCCTGCCGAGTGGCTTTTTGTGCTTTTGTTTGGATTTTGCGTGTCATTCAGAGCAAATGTGAAGAACGGGGTGACACAGAAAGTCAAGATGCTCAAAAATGGATCACAGGACAATGACTCATCCGGTATTACTTGACAATCAAATGTCATCATGTTGGAGGAGCTTATTGTTCCCACCCATGCTCCAATGGCCAATCGCTATTTTTTTCAATTTCGTTCTCTTCAGAGCTTTTTTGTTCTAATGCTTAAAACAACCCATTTCTACCATCATGACTTTGAATAGTGACTGTTGTCCCACCGAAGTTAAGGCAGTATAATGTTGTTAGAGCCCATAAACCCTGCTAAGGAGGAGGCGGGGAGAGGGGGGGCGAAGGGGGGCACATTTCTTGCAACAGCAAACATTGGTTTCTTTTGACCAAGACCACGATCTATAGCTTTATGACAAGATTTACTTGTCCAGATTTTGGCATAAAAAGTCCAACGTACAGATTTATTGTAAAGTATATATCATGCTACTCTGGTCCTGACATAGATAGAAATACAAAACCAAAGACGTGTGTTCGTGTGTGTGTGACAGAAAGACTGTCGTTCTTTAAGGATTATAAAAGGTCCAGCCAAAAAAACCATAAGTGCTGCACACATCTCCACACACACTCACACTCGCAGTAATCCCCATGTTGGTAGCTGACGTTTATTGCCGTGTAATAGGATCAGGATGAGGCAGCGTCAATATCAGAGCAAACATCTCACACTCTCTCTCCCTCACACACACACACACACACACACACACACACACACACACACACACACACACACACACACACACACACACACACACACACACACACACACACACACACACACACACACAATCGCTGATCAAACATAGCCCAGGAAACGTTGTGATCCAGGAGAGATGAGAGGGCTAATCCTTTTAGCCTTCTAAGAAGACTCTCCTCCTCTTCTCTCTTTCTCTTCCAGGCTCTCGCTTCTTCAGTCATTCTTCTTCTTCGACTCTCCTCCGTTCTCTCTTCCTCTCTCTTTTGCTCGACAACATTGTTTTCCCTCTCTCTCTCTCTCTTTTACCAACGGGGACATGGCTAAGGAGAGAGGGAGCAGAGCTGCTGAGCTAAATATACATACCAGTGTGTTTATCTATGAGTTAAGAGGAGATTGATGTGCTTGGTTTGCCGTGAGATTAGGTCTGATAAATCCTCCTTTTAAACCAAACCAACCTCCGTCAGCCTCCTCCCTCCTACACGCTGCATCCATCTGGCTGTGCACATTCCTTCAGGTCTACTCATTGGTTTACATCACACGGGGGGGAAATGTAGTTCAAGCTGTTTGGGTTTACGAAGGGTGAAACCAATAGTTGGACCTGTTAATGGATCTCTCTCTGACTGAGTTTGCCTCAGAGTGAGATGTGTTGACATGAAAGTTAAGTCTTACAGGTTCATTGCATGTGTCACACTCGGCGAGACGGGTCCAATAAAATCTGTGTCCAATTGCATGTTAGATTGAGCAGTTAATTCCGAGTGAATCATCGTTTTATGATGTCAATATTTGTATGTAAGCAGACACGTCATCAGCTCAAGCTTTTTCTTAATCTGAATGATTGATTTGCTGTATATATAACAAGCCGGATATATTCAGACCGATTTATCTTCACGTATATGTCTCTGGTTGCTTATGAGGTTGCGTCAACCAGCGTATTCTTCCAGTCTATTGGTTTGGAAATGTCAAAGCAACAGTCCCTTAAATTTCTGGCACTTATTTGAGAAAAGCTCTTAACTGGCTGTTGGTAAACGCGTGGTAGAGTTTGGCCATTTAAATCCACACAGCTCACTGAGGACAAACCGTTGAGGGTCATATTTACGGATGGGACATAAGACGAGGGACTGCTGTGATTCTTTAAGCTTCTCTTCGGCGTTTTGTTTATAGTTTGGAGCCAATAGTGTCACATTTTGAAGCTTTGTTTTTCCTGTTTGAGGCTTCTTTCTTCTGGTGTTACGCGAACACATCTTTATTTTATTTATTCACAGTGAAGCCACGCCACCGAGTACATGTATTAAAAAAAAGAAAATGACACTATTATTAGTGCATATCATATTTATAGGTTCATGTTCATGCTCACTTTTGCAAACAGAACATGCTTGTGAATGTGGGTGTGTGCGTGTGTGTGTGTGTGTGTGTGTGTGTGTGTGTGTGTGTGTGTGTGTGTGTGTGTGTGTGTGTGTGTGTGTGTGTGTGTGTGTGTGTGTGTGTGTGTGTCTTCAAACAGAGCTGTGAGTGCTTAATGAATTTACTTTGCTCTGATTGAAAATTAATTAAAACAGCCTCAAACAGACACCCACCCACAGAGAACCACTGGCAACACACTGACAGACAGATTACCGCTCTGAGGAGGTGGGGGGAGGGTGTTGGGGGGGGGGGCAGTTTACAACTATCTGATGCACTTCCTACGACCCTGCATGTCGTGCATTATAGCAACCTCAGCTTAGTTATTGAGGTAATTTTTAAATCCATGTTATCAGCAGTACCAATAAGCTTTTAATAATCAGTGTCATGTACCAAATGATTTCAACAGTAGTAAAATGCAGACATCTCATTAATAGAAATAATCTTATATCTATATATATATCTATATATATATATATATCTATATATATATATATCTATATATATAGATATATATATATAGATATATATATACAATTGCTAGTCTTCCATGGTCATAATCAAACAAAGTGGTAATGATGTGGATTTCTTTCTGCACAATATTAGATATTGGTTATTTAGAATAAACATGGAGGATGTTAAAATATATTCATTATTAAACTGTAAATGCAAAATAATTGAAAAGTATTTGATTAATTTGTGGGACAGCTTGAAACTGAACATGTGCCAGTAAAACGATTAATCTACCAGCCCCTCAGGGAATGTGTTTAACACAAAAGGCATAGTGAAATTAGACGCGTTGTACATTCATAGACGAACAACAGACTCATCAATAATGACAAGTTATAGGATTGAATGAATTCATCAGGAGCAAATACATGTCAGCCTCCAACTGATTTCCCATTTCCACTCAATTCAAAACTGTCTTTTCTGTGTCGCATTTTAAAAATCTGTCTTTACTGTACGTCTTTGTTGTCAAAAATCTGATGTGTTTTTGTCATCTTAGAAAATAATTAGTCCGTATCCTAAATGCAACTCTGTCTTGGGGCGGATTCAACTGACTTAAGTTCCTTGAACTGCAAAGTCTAAACTGTTGTTCAGTTTTTGCAGGGAATTCATGTATTTCATAAAGTTTGGGAACTGGAAGGAGTCACAGAAGATTAATGTCAACCATCCGTGTGCACGTACAAAAGTCTGTCGTTTAATGTAAATATATTGTTATTGGCACATTTTTATGGAACTATCCCTTCCTGAGAAATACCCACGTCTTTCTGCAGGCCTTCAGTTTGTGAAGCCTTCCCTTAAAGATTGTCGTCTCCAAACCCAACCATTTAATCAACCCTAATGACATCGTCAAGCTTAATTTCTCAGCAGAAGCTTCTCGAAGTCTGACAAACTGTATAAAGATAATATGACATGATAAAAAAAAATTAAAAAAAAGCTCATAGACAAGACAATAATTACAATAAAATTGGGCATAAAAGCCTATCTCGGCAGTTGAGATCATCTACTTCCCATGATGCTTTGCAGCAGACGCAGTATATGCCGTTAAAAGGAGCTGGACCCCAACTGTTGATGCGTCTGAGCCTGTCTGCTCTGCCTCTGGTTCAGGAAGTGTTAACCGGTCCAGCTCCCTCAAGCAGACAATGATGTTAAAGACTAATTGACGCGCACTTTAAATAAGTCCTAATTAGAGCACGGCTGGTAATAATTGGGCAGGCGGTCTGAGCACTAATTAACGTTTAAAAAAACCACAAAAAAAACAGTGTGTGTGTGCGTATGTGTGTTACTATGTGGATGAATGATCTCTACAGGGGGGCTGATGAAGCCCATACTTTCAAGAAGCAGACAGAGCGAGAGAGAGAGAGAGAGAGAGAGAGAGAGAGAGCTAGCTGGAGAATAGAGCTGAGAGAAAGAGGGGAGATAAACCCCCTCCTCCCCCCTTCGCTCTTTTGTGATGGCGTATGGTCTGCGGGTGGCCTTCGCTGCATGGGAGGTACTGGGAGTGAGGGCAGGTGTGTGTGTGTGTGTGTGTGTGTGTGTGTGTGTGTGTGTGTGTGTGTGTGTGTGTGTGTGTGTGTGTGTGTGTGTGTGTGTGTGTGTGTGTGTGTGTGTGTGTGTGTGTGTGTGTGAGCTGAACTTACTCCTAACAAGACTAATTGATTCTGTAGCCTCTCTTTATCCGTCCCCGTTTTCCCCTCACACTCTTTTTTTCCCTTCTCCTCTCTGCCTCTAATTGTTTATGCTGAGAGGCGTCTAGAAAACGGCAGTAATAGATTTCCCACCTGCTGCAGAGACACATTAGTAACACACTCAAATGACTTGTTTGCCTCTCTCTGTCTCTCCCTGCTGTTGTCTACTCATTGTTTACTGCTCGTCCTTTCAGCCGCTGACCCAGGTGTGCTGATACCCTCTGGTTCACAGCCAGGCTGCATATTGAAAATGCATCCATTCTGTCTCTATTGTACATTTTTTATTACCGTTAGCGATCATATTTCTTCAGTCGCATGTAGTTTTACGAGCAGGGGTTAAATGCAGAATATCACAGGGTTGTTTGCGGTAATAGTTTGAAACTGAATTTGTCGTTTTATGTTTTCCCATATCGGGAAAAATAGAAAGTGGCTCTTTGGAACCAGCAGCATGGACCAAAGAGGTGAACCGGCTGACCAACAGACAGTAGGTGAGAGGAATATTATGTCACTTCATATTTAAGCTTCTTGGTAAGCCTGTTCTGCATAGACCTGGTAAAAAAATACGTCAGTCATGGCTTAAACTATGAATATGTCGAACTGTGATCACAGTGGGTAGTCAGTGCCCTGTGATTTTGCTGATCAAACTCTAGAACTTGAAGTAGTGTCCTCTTGGCCTCAGACACAGCAGGATTCATAACTCAGACAGGTTTATAATTGAAAATTACTTCAAATACTAATTAATGGCACAGCAGAGCCAGTCTGAAAATGTCTGTCTAGTTTGAACATACCAGCTGTACTGGTGTTGGTCTCTAATTGGTGGTTAATTAATTACATTTCCAGTGGATTAGAGGAATTATGGGCCCTAATCAAGACCCTTAACGAGGTCTTGATTAGTGTCTTCAGCCATATCCTGTGGCTAAAATGATCCTTCAATTAGGGACGTTACATGATGGACAGCAGGAACGAGATTTTAAAGCAGTCACTTCAACCAAATGAGGGACAGAAAAGAAAGTTTAGAGGGACAGTGAGCATGTTGATGAAAGAACGGAGTTGAATTAACAGGATTGTGGCCGGTGGGTTGTTTTTGAATTTTGTTTTTGAGCGTTTTCAGCAATAAATGTCAGAAAACCAGAGCTGGTGCAAAAGACACTTGAGCTCAGGTGACGTGGATGTCTTACTTTGGCGTGAAGAAGTGTTCGTAAAACCCCCCCAAAAAAACAACAACATCTTAGACGGCTAAACCTGTTAGTTATGCTAATGTTGAACTATTCAATACAAATTTGACTGCACCCAAATAGCAGCCTTGAGGTGTTACAGAGTCATTATATTTGAAGCTGTGAGGTGCATTCACACCTGCAGCTATAGAACTAGTGTGTGTGTGTGTGTGTGTGTGTGTGTGTGTGTGTGTGTGTGTGTGTGTGTGTGTGTGTGTGTGTGTGTGTGTGTGTGTGTGTGTGTGTGTGTGTGTGTGTGTGTGTGTGTGTGTGTGTGTGTGTGTGTCCATATTTCATGACACTGACACAATGACACACACACACACACACACACACACACACACACACACACACACACACACACACACACACACACACACACACACACACACACACACACACACTGGCTGTATGGAGATAGGAAGGTGGCTGACATTTGTGGTTCCTCGGGTGAGGACATGGCCTTTTCTCCTCATTTCTCGTGGCCAATCACCCAGACTGAAAGGGGAAAGGAAGATAAGGCCTTTTGTTTGGCCTGACAATGTCCCACTGATACTGCCATGGGAGACCATTCAGTGTGTGAGACAGCGTGTGTGTGTGTGTGTGTGTGTGTGTATCCCACCCTTTTAAGACAGGAAACCCCTCTGAGAAGTCATTATTACAGGAGGACATTTAGCATCAGAGACGTCTTCTTAGAGTGTCACACACACGATCATACAGTTTCACAAGAAGGCGTGAAAGATTAATCACACAACTGCAAAGTCTGCAGGAATTTACGCCCTTGTGCAACAATCAACCAAATAACCCCCAAACCCCAAATCAAGGTCCACTTACCCTTTTTGAGCTGTCACTCAGTATTCATCAGCAAACGACAGAGTTTGAATGAAGACCATGTGACAAAGTTTACAGTTCTGGAAGCTGCAGTCGTTTGGTGATCTTTGATTGATGGTTAAAAACTTTGGGGGAAAAACACACAAGTTTTTTTTGTTGTGCAGTAATTGCAACGCGGTTTTTGTTTTTGGTGTCGTTAGATGACACAGATATCTGGGTTGTGAACTGTGTTGGAAGTCACTGTTCAGCTGTAAGTACACTTTTCTTTTCTCTGTTGAAAAGTGACAGCGACTGAGTGGTGACAGCGCTGGATGATGTGTGAACAATGCTACTCCTGTCTGAATGATTTGTCTACTGTCAAAGATGCTTTATTCTATTTTACTGAAGGTCAAAGTCAGAGTGTTTATTGTATCATATGCGCTGTGGAAACATGGAGAGTTAACCGGTTTGGCTCAATACTGTTTGTTCCAGACTTCTACTTTGCATCCTTTGGACGTTGGCCTGATGTCGCCCTATATAATTAGATATCAAGATCTTCCATTGTTACCAGTAAATGGTGTTAAGATAGTGTCAGGTGAGAAGGGGGAATGCACTCATTTAAGATGATATCGCTCCCAGAAAAAAAAAAGGGGCAGCAGCCAAATGCTGGAGGATTGATAATTTTGTCAAATTGCCTGTAGCACTTTGAGGTCTTGCCGTCAGCTGCCGAACACCTTAAAGAAGATCCTGGTAATAATATATGAAACCATCTTCATAATGTATCAAAATTGAATGGCTGAAATGCCACTTACGGTAGTGGTGGTGTAATTGGTACTCAAAAAATCTTAATAGTATCATATATCTTGAGCTGGGCTTTTAAAAGGATCTATTGTGAAATCTCGCCTTGATCTCTCCCTCGTTTCCTCACACACACACACACACACACACACACACACACACACACACACACACACACACACACACACACACACACACACACACACACACACACACACACACACACACACACACACACACACACACACACACACTTGGGATAATGCATTCACGCCATCATTTCATCTTGGAAATCCCAAGCGTATCGGGACACCACATGCTATAATGATCCCTGTAAATGCCTTGGTTGGACTGCTAACTTGTGTAAATAGTGCAGGTAGAGACTAATGTACTGTCTTGTAGTAGGAGCAAATCACCTGCCTTTTACGCTTAGACCCTCCGAGAGGAGGAGGAGAGGAAGGAGCTGAAGAAAGGAGGTGGAAGATGGAAATGGTGGGGGGAAAAAAGAGAGGATGAGGAGATGGATGAAGAAGATGAAAGGAACAAGTTTCTGTTCTGTTTGTGTGATGAAACTGTTTTTTTTTTTTTTTTTTTATGTTGACAAAATCAAATGGAGTCAGTTCATTGGTCTGTTGTGATGGACTGAATATTTATGCTCAAAATGAGAAAACAATAATTTACCAATCTACTTCCTCTCCTTTATTCTTGCCAATTTAGACAAGAAATTGAGATGTTGACTATCTCTGAGGCCTTCTCGGTACAACAATGTTCTCTCAGTTATTGTCCACCAGAAAAGTGTGAGGCAGACAGTTAAACAGCTGCAGACAATATG
>NW_027211039.1:75000-158688 GCF_029030835.1 Brachyistius frenatus
TCACGAAAGGGGTTTCATTTTCTTTTTGTGTGTGAACATGTTTGCCGTTCCTTCCCTACATTTGATGTATGAAATGTCTTCATTACCTGCAGTTTGAACACTTCTGCTGTCAGTGAAGTTATTCAGGAATCGTGCAAATACAGCACAATATCAATGTTTACATTCACAAGTTGTCAAGTCATATGGAGACCCAGAGGGGACAAATGTCAGTAACAGATTATAAATGACACTGTAATCGTAGGGTCCTTGAGCGGGTCTGGAACCACAGGTTTGGAACCACCAAATTACACTGAATATGAAAATGAATGGGGGAAAACTAATAATCTATTCTCTACCACTGAAGAGCTAATAAAATAAGTAGAATGTATTTTCAGTTTGTACTATTTGTCTTTGGAGAGGCTTTTAAATTTCTGTCTTGATTTTCCGCATTATGAGGACCATCATATCAGAATTTTATAACCAAACAAGCCCTGAAGGACTGAATAACTTCCATTTTAGTCAGAGTCGTTTTAAAAGCAAAATGTTTTCTAATAAACTAGGGGAAAAAAATCCCAATGATTTAACTTCCATACCAACAATTGATGAAACCTCACTGCCGAGATTCTTTCTTCATGGCAGCCTGTATGTTTTTCTGCTGCACGCAGAGTGTGTATAATGTGAGGCTTAGCTCGAAGAACTGGTGCACATGAAGGAATATGTGGTATTTTCTGTTTGTGTTGGGCTGCATTCACATAAATGGCAGTAAATATCAAGAAAAGAATCACGAGAATGATTTTGGAAAACATCTAAAAAAAAAATACACTGGGGATTAGTGTTCAAGACAGGTTATTAGTTTACTATACATCTAATGATTTATCTCTCTGACCCAATAATATATAAACCCCTACACAAGAGACTCATAAGAAATGCAATAAGTCCATGAACTTTTATAAGTATGTGGTCTAAAATACAGTTTTGGTATTCACATTTAGTTCAACTAGACCGAGCGACACTGTTAAACCCCGAGTGATGAAATTCAGAAGCCTCCACACTTTATCTCTATGGGACTCGTAAATTCAGTAAACAAAAGGAAAACACTTAGAGCTTTTTCAGTGCATTAGATTCATTCTGAAACTAATCGAAGGGAAAAGCGATGTTTGCATCATACATGCACACGCACACCATCATCATCGTCGTCAGCATCATAGCCATCACAGCCTCAATCATCCCTATCTGCATGCACTCACACACCGACACACACTTTTTAGCCTCTGATTTGGTATTCATGTCGCAGAGATTAATCAGCCCGCTCATCACATCTGTTGTTGCACACTGATACACACTACGGTCACACACTGTACCTGGCTCGAGGTGTGTGTGTGTGTGTGTGTGTGTGTGTGTGTGTGTGTGTGTGTGTGTGTGTGTGTGTGTGTGTGTGTGTGTGTGTGTGTGTGTGTGTGTGTGTGTGTGTGAGGTGGGGAGGGGGGTAGATGTTTGACAGACAGGGAGAGAGGCCTCTATCACCAATCTGCATATCTGCATATTAACACTGGACCATCCCTTTAATTTCCTACAGCGGCTGATAACCATCGCCTTCCCTCGGCCTCTTTGTCGATCCCACACGGCGCGCTGAGATTTCACCAGTGTGTGTTTATGTGTGTGTTTGAGAGAGTGAAAAGATGGTTGGCTGAATAATACTTCTTCCTGTTGCCCAATACACACACACACACACACACACACACACACACACACACACACACACACACACACACACACACACACACACACACACACACACACACACACACACACACACACACACACAAGAGGGCTGTCAGACTGGCATTGACATGGTCTTGATTTACTTTTCTATTTAATAAGTGAAACCATCTGAGATATTAAAAGAACTGATAGAGAGGAGGAGCAGGAGGTCAAACAAGCCGGGGGAGCTGTTCAATGACAAAATAGATTTAAAATTGGCTGTTTATTCTCGTCAAGATGGAAAAGCTTCGGAAATAGCATTGAAGTCACTGAAACTCACTGTGTTTCCACTCACGTGCAGTAAATCTGATCAAAAATGTCAGATCAGTTGTCGTTCACTGTGATATTGATCTATTCTTGATATGTGATCCATATTATCATGTTGGGCTGGATGATAGCATCCATCTGTCAATCAGACACTTGTTGTGCGTATGATAAACGATGTATTGAGAGATACTGATCTGCTGTCAGCGACGTGTGATGAAATGAGGATTTAATGGGTTTTATGTTTATAGTTTAGTTGTAAATTGAATTGTTGGTTTGGCAAAAGAAGCGATCTAAAGATGTCTCCATGCCCTCTGGAAAATTACAATGATTTCCTTTTTCCTGAGAACAAATTCAGCAGATTACTTAATGGAAAATAGCAAGCGCAGAGTTGTCATGCAATTCTTCTTCTTCGGTATTGATTTTACATCAGATTTGGTAATGACACGGTAGTTATGACTGATAATTGATTGACTAAATTTGATGTGGTCACGTGACAGTGATAATTATGTGTTACAAGCTGCCTAATGTTTGTGTTTAGTATAATCTATATGGTCACACGTGTGTTTGACAGCTGCACACAATCATCGCTTCACCTTAATTAACTCTGAGGAGGTCGAGGCAAGTGGCATCGCGGTAGCCAGTGCTTTTATATACGTGTGTGTATGTGTGTGTGTGTGTGTGTGTGTGTGTGTGTGTGTGTGTGTGTGTGTGTGTGTGTACTGAGTCACACCACACTCCAGGTGAATGCTAATCTACTATTTGCTATTATTCTCCAAGACCTTGGGTGAGACGAGAGGATGGAGGTAGATACGAAGTGAGACAGTGACAGAGGAAAAGAAGTAGAAGATGGGGAGGTTATGAATGTGTGTCTGTGTGTGTGTGTGTGTGTGTGTGTGTGTGCACACACAAGTGCAAATTAGAGGTATGTGAGGGCACGTACCTGAGAGAAAGAAAAGCAACAGTGGCAGAGGTGTCATCTGACTGGCTCCCATTATGCACATCTACATCTCGCCGAGGTCACTGAGGAGAAGAAGAAGTTTGTTAAAATGCCTTATAGCAAAAAAAAAAAAAAAAGAAAGAAAAGTTTGATCAGGTTGATTTCACTGGCAAGAAACCAGGACTTCTACAGATTTAATGAGACTTATAATCATATCTTAACATGTTTCAACCATTTGATGCTGGTATCATTTATTATCTATAACGTACACTCCATGTTAATGATACGCGAGTATGCTTTCATAACGAGGATGAACTGATGACAATTTGGTCAAAAGGTCACAGTTTGGTCGGATACTGAATTGATGACACGCATCTTGGGTGTCCACATCGAAGCCGTGGTGATTGTTAAGATTTCCAGAAGTTGTGTGAATTTGTAACGTCGTCTACCATCAACTTTGTTTTTTTTGTCAGAATCAGCTTCACAGTCGCTGACAGTCACGTAACGTCGCCTTTTATACAATGCAGAAGGATGAATATTTGCAGGGCACGAATCTCCCAAGGCTGACACTTGGTGTGTGTGTGTGTGTGTGTGTGTGTGTGTGTGTGTGTGTGTGTGTGTGTGTGTGTGTGTGTGTGTGTGTGTGTGTGTGTGTGTGTGTGTGTGTGTGTGTGTGTGTGTGTGTGTGTGTGTGTCTGTCTCTGAGGAGCTTTCAGTGAGAAAAACACTTGAGCAACAGATTGTGTGCAGAGGGAAATCTATAATGTTTAATACCAAGGTCAAAGTCATTGTTTCTTTCTCTGCCTGTACTCTGCTACAATAGGAATATGTTTTTCCCCTCCGAGAAGAGACGTTTCCAATCAAACCCTTCAGTTGAATGTGTGCACGCAGCATGGATGAGGTGAAGTGTCAATAATTCCATCTGCACATTATATTGGCAGCTAATAACCAGAAATCCTTTGAATGAGATGTCTCTTAGTAGTATTTGGATGAGGCTCAAAGTTCTGTATGCTTTGTTTGACTAAAAACATATAACTTCTGATGAAGTGAGTTTAACCCATGGACTTTATGAGGAAGTAAGCTTCAAAGCACAAGCCATATATATATTTTTTTATTGTCAAAGAAAATCTCATGAAAGAATCAAAACTAACAGTGAATGCAACCCTCTAACAAGTAAAGCCAGATTTAGTGTATTCCTCTACTCTACATCTATTAGAAACACCTCCGTGACCCGTACTGGTGCACTTTGTGGCATGTTTTTTCAACACAATGATCCACATACACCGTTCTCCTGCCTTGAATTACCAGAAGAGCAAAAGTATTTAAAACCGCAGCAGAAAATACTGCTAAAAAAAATACACTTGTTCCTTCTGTCAGAGTCATATTTGCTAAAGACTTCAATGCCCAAGTGAAAATACTAAAGCTTGTTTTGTTTTTTCAAAGATGAACATCTTTGTGTCCTACAATACCATCGGACTTCTCCACACCAACACACTGTTCAGTCCTTTCCTGAGATTATGTTAACAGTAGTGAAAGGTGCTTCAGCAGTGTGAAAATTCACTTCTGTTGTCTGTCAGACTGAAAGAAGTATAATGGCCATGCTCCCAGTGCAGAGTGACAGTATGTGCTCCTACGTGTGTGTGTGTGTGTGTGTGTGTGTGTGTGTGTGTGTGTGTGTGTGTGTGTGTGTGTGTGTGTGTGTGTGTGTGTGTGTGTGTGTGTGTGTGTGTGTGTGTGTGTGTGTGTGTGTGTGTGTGTGTGTGTGTGTGTGTGTGTGTGTGTGTGTGTGTGTGTGTGTGTGTGTGTGTGTGTGTGTGTGTGTGTGTGTGTGTGGTCCAGGAGGAGGCTGCTGACAGCACAGTGATGAGATGATAATGTATGTTCTTGATGCAGGAGAAAGACAGAATGATGGACACGGCTGTTTGCTGCTCTTATCCTGATCATCTGTCCAGTTTGACTGACTGAGCGCTGGTGCTCTGCAGTCTTCACCCTGCACACACACGGTAAATACCTGCCTGACACATACGTGGAGGGAGGGATTGGTTGCCATGGTGAGAAAGTGAAAACTGGGATCTTCAGCTGAAACAGTACTTGAGGCTGTTTGGATAACTGATCGAATCATTTAAGTAATGTTTCACTTCAGGTGTCACATGGGTGGCTCTATAAAGTTACTATATAAGTTAACGCACATATCCTCCCAGAAGCACCAACTCGTAGACTTGTAGTCTTTTTAAATATATTTACAGTAGCGAGGCTCCATTTTCACTTTTTATTACAAGTGTGTCATATCAGGAAAACAAATCCAGATGTGATTTAAGACACTTTAGCGTCTCACTTTCAACCTTGATAGAGCCGAGCTGACTTCAGTACCGTCTCTCCCACCAAACCCCCCCCGTCACATCACCCTGCCGCCAGGCTCTCGATCGCTCCATCGCATCGCGGCTTTTATCTCGTCACCCTAAGAAACCTCTTCATCTTATTGTCCTGCTGCTGCAATCTGCCTCTTTGGCACTGCGGCGACGGTCAGCAGGTCGGCTGCAGGGCTCGTCATTAGCTGCAAGCATGCGTGCATACATGCATGAAGTGTGAGCAGGTGTACGCGGGACAACGAGGCCTCTAATGAGCAATGTAATGTAATACTATGAAAGAGATTGGCTACGAACTGTCCTCATGTTTGTAGGACATCCATAATGCAGTCTGGTTACACACCTCTACTACACATCTGGAAATATCAGATGTAAACCATTACAGATCCCACAAAACTTGCAAATTAATCTAATATCAATAGAAACCCAGACTCAACGGGGCCAGCAGAGTAACAAGCAATGGGAATTAAAATTGTAAATTAACTAGATGAAAGAATAACTGTGTAAATTTAAACTGCTACATAAATGGAGTTATTTATAGGTTGAGGTTTTTCCTGACGCGTTAAGTTCTCTGCCGGCTTTTCCTTTCTGCTGCCTTCTATGCTGACCAGTTGCTCTCTCGCTGTCTCGTGCTTTATCTGTGTCAGTGGAACAATAGCAACCAATAGGAAACTGCTGATGCCATTGGGGTTGTAGCAAACAAACTGAATCCAGAGCCGTCCACCAGCCCCCCATTTTATCGGTCACCGGTCTCCTCTTCCCTGCTCTGCCTAAAATTTATATCTCATGTGAACCTGTATGGAGTTTTAAAAACACTATTTACATGTATGAATTTTTTGGAAAAAAAAGAATTATATCATGAAGCTGAATTGAAATTTGTTCTAAAGTACATGGTGTGTGTGTGTGTGTGTGTGTGTGTGTGTGTGTGTGTGTGTGTGTGTGTGTGTGTGTGTGTGTGTGTGTGTGTGTGTGTGTGTGTGTGTGTGTGTGTGTGTGGACATCAGCTTATTGTGCTTGCTGGTAACAAGAGCTGCTTGGCGTGTACTGCCACCGCTGCTGTTTGTTTAGGTGCTGTGTGTGTGTGTGTGTGTGTGTGTGTGTGTGTGTGTGTGTGTGTGTGTGTGTGTGTGTGTGTGTGTGTGTGTGTGTGTGTGTGTGTGTGTGTGTGTGTGTGTGTGTGTGTGTGTGTGTGTGTGTGTATTTACATACATGTGTACACACGTGTGTTTGGATGCCACTATTTGTTCAGCTTCCGCTGCTTCCTCAAGGTTGCCTCATTACAACCAAGAGACAAGTATAATAGCGGTGTGTGTGTGTGTGTGTGTGTGTGTGTGTGTGTGTGTGTGTGTGTGTGTGTGTGTGTGTGTGTGTGTGTGTGTGTGTGTGTGTGTGTGTGTGTGTGTGTGTGTGTGTGTGTGTGTGTGTGTCGGGCAATAGAATCTAGAGTAAACACACGTGTCCGTCTTTTCCCAGGTGGAGTTGGATGAATGAATCCAGTGATATTGACAAGCCAGCCACTAATTGTCTCTGTGTGTGTGTGTGTGTGTGTGTGTGTGTGTGTGTGTGTGTGTGTGTGTGTGTGTGTGTGTGTGTGTGTGTGTGTGTGTGTGTGTGTGTGTGTGTGTGTGTGTGTGTGTGTGTGTGTGTTTTATGGATTAAACCTCCACATTAGATTGTTGGTGTGTTATTGAAGATAATGAAGACCATCAGAAAAGTACATTTTCCAACGCAGCTATTTGGCTAACAGCAGATCTCCATCCAGAACTGTGCTTTAACTAAATGGCTGGTCAAATAGTCTTGTGCCGACAGAAACAACAATTATTTCTTTTGTCCAGTCAGCGATTATCTTAAATCAGCCCCGATGACTCAGTTCCTTCATTTTAAGCAGCCCGTTTGCCTCCCTTTTCCATGCCGAGTTTGTTGAATATCTGTCGCGCTTGCCTAACCGGTGGGTTGGTTTACAACCTCTCTGGTTGTGTGACTTCTTTCTGATAATGTTGCCAAATCTCTGTAGTTAACTTAAAATCTATTTAGTAATAGTCAAGAGTGTATTGCTGGTACCATCCTCCATATATTATAATCCCTTCAGGTACAGACACAAGTATGTGCAGCCAGAGCCGTTGCTCATTATATGATCCAGAGGTACGTTCTGTTCAGTCCATCAGAAACTGGGGGACACCGGGACAGAGAGAGAGCTGCTGTGATAACGTCTCTCTCTCTCCGGGTCTAAAAAGAAAGGGATAAAGGCCCTTTTTTCCCTTCCACATGCCAGGCAACTCCCAGCGGCCTCTCTGTTGACATAGCCGCCACAATGGGAACTAAAGGCCTCCCATTATGAGGCTAACCCCAGGCCCAGTTCCTGCGCTGCAGGGTTATCCAGTGCAGGCCAGCCGGCATTGGCCAAAGCCCCCTTGAATATTAGGCTGGATATATAAGACTACCCCCCCTGCCCCCTGCTGCATTGTTCACCCTTATTCTGCTCCCACAATGGGACATCACACTTTGGAAGTAATTTTCAAAAAGGGGAAGCCAATCAAAAATAATGGCACTTATTGTTTCTCTTTTGACACACATTGCTGAGCGGCCCGCCCCTCCCTCCTCTGTCGCTTTCTCTGCCCGCGTAGCCCTAAACCCCGGGGTTCGTTCACGTCTATTATACGGACAAATTAAATAAAACCCAGTATGGGTCGGGGGGGAGCGGAGAGCCTCGCTGGCCATCGGCGGTGGCGTTGGAGAGAGTCTGGGACGAGGGAAGGCAGAGGTGGGAGAGCCCGAGGAGGTTGGAGGGAGGCGGGAAGGGTTCAGACAGGCCCAGGTGGAAGGAAGTAGGAAAGACGGCCCAGGTGCAGAGAGCAGGGAATGACTTCGCTTGCTTTTACTCTCATAAGTATGTTTGGTTTTAATTTCTGCCGGTGGACAAATTAAATTGTGCAGGATTGACCAAAACTGTGATGCTGTGGGACCGTCTGTCACTGCGAGGCCGAGACACCGAGCACTCTGAAAAATATTTCATATGGGAACAACAGGAACTTATGAGGAGGAAGGGGAACATCACTTGGAGATTATACACCTGCCATCCATTTTTTGTCCTCTTTTCCTGCTCGTCCTTTCACCAACAAGAAGAAATTCATTTTTCAAAAGTGTCCAAATGACCCAGCTTTCCTCATCCTTGATGGACTCCTTAATGGATACCATGGAAAATGGATATATGGAGAAAAAACTTGCTGCTTTCATAGATACATGGATGCCTGGTAAAGAGAGGGAAGGTAAGAGGGAGGGTCCTTTGAGGCTTGAAGGTGTGTGTGTTGGTTGGTTCATTTTCCAGTGATCAGCTGTGTTAGGTAACTTTAACTTCTCCTTTTGGTCTTGCTGCTTTAGAAGTAAGAAATCTGGGTGTATGTTAAAGCAGAATATTGTTCTCTTTTAGTCCTTTGACCGCGACACAGAAGAAAGACTTTGACGACGTGAACAGAAACTACAAAAAAGGCCTCTGCGTCATTTGAACGCTGGTTCAAAAATAACATAATTGCATCCACTTGTAGCAGCAGGGCCCGGCACAGAGCTGCTGTACAACATGAATGTTCAGCGGGAAATGTTTTGGATTCCAGGTGTTAGACGGCTGGCTGTGTTTTTTAGACGTGTTAGCTGGAGCTGGAAGTGGAAGTGGAAAAGCACCGGTCAGGATTATTTGCATGACTCTCTTTGACTCCGACAGGGTTCATCTGAGTGCTGATTATTGTTTAAGTATCTGTATGGCGCCTTAATTCCAGTTTCGGTGAAACTTAAAGCCCCAGGAGGACCTGCATGTTGGTGCGGAAGCCTTTTGAGTGTGACAAGATGTTTTTAAGTCAAGAAAACAATGCAGATGAACAGACATCTAGACCAGCGGTTCCCATCTAGTTTTCTCTACAGACATATCATGCCTGCTCGTGACCTCCCGGTGTGGCTTACATGTCCATGAGCGGTGAGAACCTCAATTAGATCGTTGTAAAACTTCTGGCATTGCAGCAAAGTTAGAATAAAATAAACGTCGTATGATGTCGTAACATTTTTCCTCCTCCTTTTTCCGATTTCTCTCACAACCCTTCAGATTTATCTGTGGTCCGTTGGAAAACGCAACTCTTGATCAAAACTGATCATAAATTAAAAGAAAAGTAATTTAGTTTATGTGTAACTGGTCGCTCAGGTTTGAGTCAAACACTGAAAAGCAGACAGATGACAAATCCTTTACCCCGAGACGACCTGACAGATGGATGAACTGAAGGCAGTTGGATACGAAGCGATGTGAGGAAGAGCAGAGGAAGCCTAAGTGAGAGACAGGAATAAAAAGAGAATAAGAAAAGGTTGTGGAGGCAGGGGAGGAAAGGGCAGGTGGAGGAGATCTGCTCTTTGGGGTCTTTGAAAGCAGCTGGTCCTGGCTTCAAGCTTGACCCCATTTAGGACGAGCGAGAGACATCGAGAGGAACTGCAAGGGAGTGAGAGAGAGCGAGGCGAGAGACTCTTTAGCCCCGCACTTAAAGGCCCTCCACAGGAAGTCCTTATTCTTCCTGGAGCCGACACCCCCCACCAACAGCTGCGTGAAAGCCCTCATTTAGGATGAGTGGGGAAGAGAGAGGGGGAGAGGGAGGGACCCACATCCTCCTCCAAAGGGGGTCCTGATATCAAAACTTTCCCTCAGCGGGAAAGAGAGAAATGTCAGCGAGAAGGAAGGCTTCACTGTCTTTTATCATTTTATTTGGATATTGACTTGTGAGCTTTTAATCAGCCCATTTGACCTCGATTGATGAAGAAAAACCTCCTCTGATTAAAGATTGTTTAAAGTTTTCTACACAACTTACTTGGAGTCATTCTAGTGTTGATTAAGTGAAAAAAGATGGTTTTTAACAGTCCTGACGAGTCAGTTGAAGCCGTTGAGAGTTTGAGCTGTTGTGGTGATGTGGAGCATGTGTGTCTGTTTTGAATCTCTGCCTCAGCTGACAGAAGTTTCTGGCCCACAGAATAATTTTGCCATGTGTCAGTTAAACTCAGCCGCGGTGGGGTTGAGAGGGATTAGCTGTTCTTGGCCTCTGACACCAACTCCCCACCCAGAGGTGTCCGCCTGGCATGTTGACAGTCAGCTGTTTTCTCTGCTGTTTCTGCGAAATGTGGAGTTGTAGATGTGTTTGTTTAAAGGGACGGGAGCGGCCCGGCAAACGTGGAAAAATCGTTTAAGATGAAAACGAACTTAGATGCGTTTTATGATGATTGGGAAGTGATTTCTGTTCTCGGCAGCTGCACCATCGTCCATATGTTTCTACCAGAGATTTTCCAAACTAATAAAGTGATCAAAGTAGACGTAACAGCAACAGTAGCTTGAATATGACGTGAAACTCGTTTATTTTTGGTCTTGGATCAAATTAACGCGTTCAGATTAGCAGACCAGTTGAATTGTTCATCATTGTTGTAGTTTCTCGGTTGAAGTTGGTCTCTTGGTTGACGCGTCTTCAGCTCTTCAGTCTGACTCGTGTTGTGTTACTTCTTTTTCAGGAATGTTGTGATTTTGGCTCGTTGTTCATCACACTGGGGGCTGGAGAGACATCATGTGATAGTTTATGTAGATTTAGCTGCTGGAGTACTCCTGCAGTACACATACTTTGTGTATTCTGCCAGTTACGTGTGTTTGTATTGGCCAGACAGGTTGGACTGATGCTGATCGCTTTGATGTGTTCATTATGTGTGTGTGTGTTGGCATTGGCCGGGACTGACTGGTCTCTCAGAGGGACTATCATTGCTGGTAATCCTCTTCATAGTCGACTAATCTGTTTTCGCAGGGGTCACACCTCTCCCTCCTCTTCCTCTCTTTTCACCACTCCTCAGCAGGGTTCTCTCTCTCTCTCTCCCTACCTCCTTGTTCAAAGGGCACTTCTTTATTCCTCCCTCCTTCCTCCCTGTCTGCCCTTCTGCCTTTAATAACACTAATCTTATTATACAAAGAATCAAAGCTTTCACGTTTCCCTCCTGTCCATTTGAAAATCAAACTAATAATGAGAGGTTAAGGATCTTCCTCTTCCCCCTTCTGTCCTCTTCTTCCTCTCACTCTTCATCGACCCTCACCTCTGATAATTTGAAAGCTTCATAAATACCCCGACGAATACAGAATAGTTGATGCCAATATCTGCGTGTAAAGTGTAAAAAGCTCTGCTAATGATAGATCAGGATTTATGTGTGGAAATCACTGGAAGTTTGCAAAACCGTAAGCACTTACAGATATTGCAGAGATTGATTAAACTTGTATTAATTTTTGCTACCGTAAGATCGAGTGTCAGATCTGTCTAATTGTTGGACGCTCAGCACACCACTAAACCCAAATGTGTTACAGCTAATGCAACTGTGCACAAAACATCTTTGACTTGTGTTTGACGTGAGATTTTTAGTTTCACAGAAAGTTCAGAAATGTTGTTAAAGGTGCTCTTTGTGCCAGCTTATTTCAAATGAAGACGATTCATTGTGCGTTTCCTTGCAGTCTCCCTCTCTGCCAGTGTTGTCACAGCGCTTCGGGACCACCATCTGGAAGACGGAGAATCCTCAGACGTCCAATCATCTCATCCTCCTCAAGCCCTCAGCTCACCTCTGCTCTCACCACCAACAAAACCCCAATCAGATTTCTTCCAAGCAATCAATGATAGTGTGGTAGAGAGGGAGGCCGCACGGGCTCTAATTGAATTAAATGCGTGTACTGATGTTTGTCTACTTGGCTATGTAGGGAGGCATAAATGAAATGCAGCCGCAGCATCAGCACTGCTTGACCTGCCTGCAGCAGATGGAAGACCGACGGGAAACAAAGGTTTGACGTGAAGCTCGGCTGAAAGTGTCAAAGGTCAAAGCAGGATGTTGATCGTCGACTTTCTAAATATCTGTTTCTGCGCAGCAGCTTCAAACGTCACCTGGAGTTATATTTCCAAAGGTTTTAGGCAGACCTAAGATAACTGCGGTTATAGTTAAGAAGATGACACACCTGGTAAAGTAAAGTGTGCGATGACAATAAACAGGAGGGCTCTCCTCCTCCTCCTCTTCCTCCTCTTCCTCCTCTTCCTCCTCAAAAGGACTTGACATGGCCAGTTTATTGGTCCAATGCCTTTTATTGTTGAAAATCAATAAAAATCTCTTGCATTATCTGACTTCCATATTGCATCTTTTTACTCGTCATTCAAACAGCAACCAGACAGATGAAGCATTAACTACAGCAGAACAGCCCCACGATCAAGTCTTTGTTAATAAGCTTTATAATATATATATATATATATGTTATTGAGCTGTTGATGACCGGGTGACTGAAACAGATGAAGAAAAACAACATGTATCAGGTCAAACCATGTAAATGAGCTGACTGCAACACGGGGTGATAATAACCCCACAATGAGGATAATAAATATTGAGCTCTTATTCAAACTGATTGAGATGTGTTGATTGATTTAAAGAGTCAAAGTCATTTGTGCTGTTCGCAAATATTTACATCTATAGACAAAATAATAAGAACACCTCTCAGGATAACGACGTGCAGTTAACCAGCACTGCAAATGAACAATTAACCATTAAAATCAATCTACTCCAAAACCGACCAGCAGAATCTGTAAAAGCTCAAAGGTTTCCCTTCAGTGAGTTCCAATCAAACAACTGTCCTGCTCACCGATATCACAGCTACACTTCAGTTAGACCAAAAACGTAATTGAACGCGTGTTAAAGGTTTCCTCATAAAGATTCTGTGATTTAAGAACAATCCGGATCTGATCAGATAATCTACCTGCGATACTTCCTTCAAAACGCATAGTCATCGAATCCAGATTTCAGGGGGTGAAAGTGTTTCTGGAGGACTGAAACATGATAAATGTTACACCTTGCAGCTGCGTGTTTCTGTGTCAGAGCTGCTGAGCTGCAGTCGAGCTGACAGCTTGCTGTGACAGAGAGCCTTAAACAAACCCACTGGGTCGGCTGCTGCACAGGAGAAATGCCTTTGATTCTATTAGGCCTGTGTGTGTTCACGGCCTGCTGGCTTAGACATTTCAGGCCTCAAAGCAGGGCGAGGATGTAAAGAACATCCTGAGAGCTGTGTTACAACAAGAAATTAGTGATATTAAACTAAATGTGGTGATAAACATAGAGACAAGACATTATTCTTTGTTGCAGTCGTTCACATTGATGAACCTTCCTGAAACGCTCTTTTTATACTCATCAAATGCAAAATAACCACATATTTCACATAAAACAATACAATTTCTCAGTTTAAACATATGATATGATTTCTTTGGTCTATTTGCAATTAAATATGTGTTTATGAGATTTGCAAATAATTGCATTTTGTTTTCAAGGTGTCAGATATAAAGGCTCACGACAGACCAATAACATTAACAACAGTATCAACAGAGATTTCCTCAAAATGTCTGCCAATTTTTAAATCAAATACATTTTTCTGAGTTCATAGGAGTATCGACTCAACACTCACCTCTGAACAACACACAATGAACTCTGTATGGCCTCGTATTTAATTACAGAGAAGAGGAAATGCTGCTCGGATCACCATAACAACACACAAACAGGGATTACAAACAAGTCACTATTGATATGTTGATTGACAGCAAGGCAGACCAATCAGTTCATCTGCTGGCCTCAATGAAACAGTCTCCAGGACACTGATGAGGTCAAAGTTCGTTCTAGCTCCACAAATCTGGTGCTGCTGAATATTATGTGTTATTGCCTTCATCATTTTGTAACTGTACTTTTTGGATGCATGTAAACAAACTCTATTTAATGCCATCAGTGTCCTAAAAAAAAACTACTGTAAAATGTTTGCATGATTCTGTTCACTACACTGTATTGTGTGATTTGGGGCCTCTTACTACCCTGAAGAGAGTCATTCACCTGCAGTAAGTCGACAAAGATCCTCACGCGGGAACCAAGAAACAAACCCAGAGAGATGATGATGGTCTAACAGACAGGATGGCAGCGCTGCTCACTCTCTCTGCTCAGTTCACGCCGTCCAAACGTCCCTGAGGACTGAACAAGTTGATTCTCCTCATTAGCTCCTTCCAAAAAATACCTCCAGATGGAACAACACATTCAATTCACTGAGCCTCAGCATGTTGACAGTCCCTCTCACTGCTCGCCATTAAATCAATAGATTAATAGAGACCATTAGAAAATAGAGTAAAATACGGCCAATGACAGGAGATTATTATTCGGTCAATGGGAAATATTTCTGTCAATTCTGATGTGATTTCTTGATGCTGCTGTTTGAATGATCTGTGTGTCCATGTGAGTCTGGTGAGAGCGAGGAGAGGCTGTCACAGACCGTTCAGCGCTGTGCCAGCACGGTTTACCAGCTCGCTGAGAGGCGGGCAGCACCTGACAGATGAAGCCACTTGAGAACGTGATCCCAGAGGGCTGCAAAGATGCTGCACATGATGGGGAGGCAGGAACAATATGCAATATTATTATCCATCTACTATTTTTTTTTTTTTTTACTGATGGTGACTGTTTCTGTGTCTTGTGTGATATTAAACTGCATGTTTGGGAATGTTGGTTGGACAACAGTGATTTTAATGTGTCGCCTTCAGCTCTGGGAAACTGTGATGGGCATTTTTTGGGGGGTTGTTTTATTGCATTTTACTGACAAAACAATTAATGAACAAATAATATGCAGATTATCCGTTGTGAATTAGTTACAGCCCGAGAATATGCTTTAGGTGTATTATGTATATGTAATAAAACATACCCAGAAGGAATAAAACTAGATTAGACATATATGGCTTAAGTATATTAGGCCTATTATTAGTCTACTAGTAGTTGTATTTAATAAGAGGGAATAAACTGAATATTTGATTTATATGTTTTTGTCTCACAAGTTCAATAAAATGAGATCTCCTTCAGGTAAAGTTCTCGGCTGAATCGTCCTTGATTCCTCCCCAACAGGAGTGTGTGTCCCGGGCCTGTGTCAGCGGCCCGCGGCTGCATCACACCTCATTAGTTTATTAAAACGTGATCATTACAAGCCTGTAACATCTCTAACGTTTATTAAAGGATTACTGCAGGTTTTTTTTTCTTTTGCTGGCCGTGCAGCACCGGTGGAACAGACAAAAGGGGCGCTTTGAATGGCACGTGCTCGGGGCGTCAGTCACCTGTTTCCTAGCAACGGGCACAACAGAAAAGCACCTGTGGCTCTGAATAGGAGGCTGTGCAACCCTTAGTTTGACAAAAAAAATAAGGGGGAACACAGTTAAAACACAAATCTTTATGAGCGGTTTGTGTCATAATATATTAAATTATTATTCTAAATCTCAAAACCATGTGACTTTTACTTTGTAAGGCTATAAACCACCTGTTTTATATTCCCTGTATTGAATAGACTAAAAGCACAAGCCTATTCAATAAATAGTATTTATCCATTTGGGTACCGTTTGTACATGCTATAATTAAAGCTAAGATAAATCCTATAAGCATTTTGATTTTAATTGAATTATACTGCTTCCAGCACAGACTCTTTTATAAAGTTGTATTTGCTGCAGAAGGACTCAGTTTGATTCTCAGACATCAGGCCCCGCTGCCTGTCTGAAGCACAGCTCATGCGCAAAATGATGGGAATCAAACTGTTTGCATGTTGTGCGTTTTTTCAGCTGCACGCACAAAACAGATGACAGAGAGGGAGTCATTTTTAGGTCTAGCGCTCCGACGTCACCAGAACCTCGATCCCCTGCATGCAAATCACGTCTGAGCTCGAGCCTCTCCATTGGCCGCCTCTCGCTCATTTAGCTGCTGTCAGAGCGCGCGGCCCGGGCACGCTCCGGTAACTTTTCCCAGTCCAGCATCAACCAAAGTAAGCTCAAACAAGCGGTTTGCATTCCTCTCTGCGCTCGTGGATGACAGGAAAAAGGCGCAAAGGGGGAAGTGCGGAGCAGCTTTTCCTCTGAGTGGATTTCATCCCGAGAACCAGAGCAGCTTTTCATCAGCTTCTTCCACTCTTCACCGGGGCTTTAGCTGCGCGCGGGGCAGCCTGAATGTTTCTGTGTGTTTGACTGGTGTCCTACCAAGACGAGGTGAATGTACAGCATCATGATGGAAACGGACTTGCATTCCCCCGTGGTGCCCCAGACCAACCCGTCCAATCCGGGGGGACACGCGGGAGGAGGAGGCGGGGGAGTCGGAGGAAAAGTCCCCCAGGAGAGGATCAAGAGACCTATGAACGCCTTCATGGTCTGGTCCCGGGGCCAGCGGAGGAAAATGGCTCAGGAGAACCCCAAGATGCACAACTCGGAGATCAGCAAGCGGCTGGGAGCAGAGTGGAAGGTGATGACCGAGGCGGAGAAGAGGCCGTTCATCGACGAGGCGAAGCGGCTCCGGGCCATGCACATGAAGGAACACCCGGACTACAAGTACCGGCCGCGGAGGAAGACCAAGACGCTGCTGAAGAAGGACAAGTACTCTCTGGCAGGCGGTCTCCTCGGCTCCTCGGCGGGTGTAGGGATGGGCGGCGGGCAGCGGCTGGAGAGCCCCGTAGGGGGGCACGTAGGGGCCAACGCGGGCTACGCCACGCACGTGAACGGCTGGGCAAACGGTACGTACTCGGGCCAGGTGGCAGCTGCGGCGGCGGCGGCGCACGCCATGATGCAGGAGGCGCAGCTGGCGTACTCGCAACACCCGGGCACCGGGGCTCACCCTCACCACCCCCACCACCACCCGCATCACCACCCGCACAACCCGCAGCCCGTGCACAGGTATGACATGAGCGCCTTATCTTACAGCCCCATCTCAAACTCTCAGAGCTACATGAGCGCCTCTCCACCGGGCTACGGCGGGATCACCGGCTACACGCACCAGCACCAAAGCTCCGGTGTGTCCCCGGTGTCCGGAGCGATCGGAGGGACTTTGGGGTCCCTTGTGAAATCTGAGCCAAGCGTGAGCCCTCCGGTTTCCACCGGGCGCGCGCCGCCGTGCCCTACGGGAGACCTGCGGGACATGATCAGCATGTATCTGCCGACCGGCGAGGCGGTGGGGGACTCCTCCGTTCAGAGCAGACTGCACGTGCTCCACCCGCAGCACTACCAGAGCAGCGTCTCCACTCCGGTAAACGGGACGGTTCCTCTGACTCATATTTAAATGTACTATAAGCACTACAAACCACAACCAAATATTTAAACTAGATGTGGGCGCGAGCTGCTGATGAATTGTAAATTATAGGCGGTTATAGCCATAAAAATGCAATCACTTTGAACAAACTTTTTTTTATTGTTATTATTTTTATTTTCTTTCAGTGATGGATCTTTTTGTCTGTCCGAGGTAAAGGAAAGCGCATCGGTTTACTTTTGCTCTCAGGAATAGAGCATGCCAAGTTTTGACGCGATTTAAATGATAATCCGTGAAGGCTGGTGCATTTTGAAGGTTATTTTCCCCCCGAATTTTCTGTGGAATTAAAAGCACCAGCGGTGTGTTTAAGGGATCCTAAAAAAAAAAAAATAAAAAAAAAAAAAAAAAATAAAAAAAAAAAAAGAAGCTGTTAAACGAGGGGAGCGTAGAATAAACGGAGGGCGGTGCGGAGGGTGTTTCACAAAGTTTCTAGGCTGCAGTTGAAATTGATTTCCAGTTTTCATGCTTGTAAACATGTGAGTCAGTCGGTGTAATTTGAATTTGTTTCTGTTGTTGTAAGATCTTGTAAATTGTGAATAAATAGGCCTACTGAAAACGCTTTTATGAAATTGTACATAATTTACAAAATGCCAAGCCACATTTTCGGGTTTAACATGAAACAATTTTGCGCCGAGTTTAATAAAATTTCCAAGAACTTCTTCTGTCTTGGAGAAAGTGTTAGATGTGTTCAGTTTTTTTTTTTCATTAATATTTTGCATATGAAGCAGGGCCATGTAAGCAGTTTATTTGCATCTTTGTTTTTTCTGAATTGAATTTTAAAACGCTGGCAAGTGGGTTGATCAATGAAGGCAGTAAAAATCTGGGGACAAATGGAAATGACAAAAAAAAAAATAATAATTCCATCATTACAGGCTGACGTTTGAGGTAAAGAGGATGTTGTGTATCAGCCGGCTATTAACAGATTATTGTTGTTATTAAAAACAGTGAGACATGATCATATTTTGTTTTTCACTCTTATTGATGTTTTCTTCCCAAGATGGCAGAAAAAACTCTGAAAGAGTCAAATTAATCGGGATAATATATTTACATTAATTTCAATTTATGCTAGACATTATAATTGGTCAGGTTAAATTGAGGGTATATGGGTCTAATGTTTTTGAATTATGTTTTTATTGTTTGTCTTGAAGTTGTCTGCCCTAGAATTTTATGATCACTCTATGTGAAAAATATTTATTATAGTCGTTACTCTCAATATTTAAGACCTGATAATATTTACAGTCTGATCCCATATTCTGTCATTAGGTAATTTACAACGCTTTAGTTGAGGAATGTACAAAATATTTGCCTAAAAACAATTTTCCAGTTCTGTTTTTCATTTAAAACAAGGCCTTTTTCTTAGTAACTCTCCATTTAAGTGCTTAAAGCATTTTCCTATTTTTTTTTCAATATTAAATTATGATAAAACATAATGATACTTTCAAAATACAAAACACACCATAACCTTGCATTTTTATGAATCATTTTGTGCCGATTTATTTTCTCTCTTTCATCCAAGTTGTGAAAATGCCTTCAACATGATATAGCCTTGATGTATTTTCTTTTATGGACTCACCTGCACTTAAAATACGAACTCATCTGTCGTATCAGACTAAATTAACTTATCATTTTTTATCAAACTCTGCAATAACATTCATCATATTTTTCTTCAGTTTGGCTAACCTGCATTATATAAAACACTTGACAGTCACACCCCTGTTTAAAACATTATATTTAATTAGATCATTTGTTCTCACAAGCCAAGAAATCCTATTTTCTGTTGTTGCTGTTTTGTTTTCTTAACCTGCCTGAAAGGTCATGACCTCTGAAGCACAAGTTTATCTGATAACAAGCGTATCTGCTGATCAATGAACTACTAATTCTTCAACTGGGCCACTTCACCCTCGCCTGAGTCCCTCCACCTCCACACCGGCCTTCGAATCTCCCACACTCCTGACCTCCTGCCTGTAATCATCACGGTTGTTAAGTTATTTCCTTCTTTAAATTTGATGACTGAATCAGGGGAGGCCCCGGGGTGGGGAGGGAAGAGGAGGGAGAAGGCAAAGAGAGGAGGTTTTTGTGTTGGAGGAGAATGGGGATTAGTCGTGGTGGAAGCGGGGGGCAGCCCGGGGGTCACCCCCAACAAAAAGCCCGGCAAACAACACCCCTGGTTTTATCAGACTAATTCCCACTCGGGTCTGAACTCCAAAACAAGAGGGCAGTGTGGATGCAAATCCCTTAAAGCTGTTTCCAGGGAAGTCAGGTGTTTGAACTGAAGGTATTTAATGCATACAGTCTCATGTCATTCCTACTATTTTTAGATCCATTTCTTGTCAGGGTACTTTTTTGTTTTGGGTTTGCTCTTTGATAAAAAAAATTAAAAAAACTGCAGAAGGACTTCATCTTCAGACACAAAATGTTAGTAACGCACAAACATATGAATCAAAGAGGGAATATTAAAGGTTCTCAGCAGGACAACACACTGTAGTACCAGGAGAAAACCAAAAGAAAGCCAGCACATGGTCGTGTCAAACGCAGGCTGAACTCATTAAACACAACACTCTCATGGGCTGCTACCAAAACTGACAAATGTACTCTAATATGCGCTCATATAAATCAGCAGCCGGAGAAAAGTTGGATTTAAATTCACGATAAAAATCCACAGGACACAATAACATTTTATTCTAAACCTCCTCTGAATCCCAGAGGACACTTCCTGTCCTCTGGGACTCAGTGCAAGTGTCCAGTTTCTGCAGCCAGAGGCACAACGCCAGATCTGAACTGATCCCACAGACCTCGGAGCTCCTCAGTCGGAGTCTAATCAATAACACGTCTTCTGTTTGGTTTCCTTAACACTTCCTCTGACAACTTTCCTTGTTAAAACTTAAAGTGACACAGAGGCAAGTTATTGACTGCAAACATACAAATAAAATAAAACCAAACAAACCTATAAATGAGAATAATTTAAGTTTAAAGCAATAAAATTGTTAAGAAAAATAGATTTAACTGCATTAGCATTTTTGATTATTTTCTATCAAAAGCTGACTCACATATGCCATTTAAAGACTATTTAAGTGTCAGTCTAAACCACATTTCACTGATCAATAACTGATTAATCCGTCCATGAGTTGAGGATATTGACGGCCAGATTGAGAGGCTGTAAAAAAGTTTTCATAAACACGTTAAAAAGGGCATCAGGTAACATTTAAAATGTTTAAAATCTCCTTTGATGAATTTAAGTGTGCATGTCTCAGAGAAAGAGGCAGGGATGTTATCTCTTTTTTTTAAAATTATTATTATATAGTTTTTTTGAGTATTTATAAACTGAATTTCCTCGAGGGAAGGAAAAGTAATTTAAAAATGTATCTTAGCAGGAGCAAAAAGAGAAAAGGTGTTCGACCATTTAATTATGGCTCATCACAAACTTGTTTCAGGAGGATACTATGATTATTTGTTCATTGTGATGCGCCTGCTTTGATTGCCTCTGAATGCTGCTCTGATTGGACTTTTTGATCGCAGAAGAGGGGAAAGATTCAGCCACAGCTATTCTGAGGAGCTGCGATCCACTAAACCTGAAGGTATGTCAAGAGATTTCCCTGCAGGACGTGTCTGAAGGGAGCGAAGAATTATGAGTCTAATGATCAGGTTTATTATCATCAGGTCCTGATGTGATTTGATGGAGCTCAGGTAAGATGAAACATCCCCGGAGGATGAGGATCTCCAGCACTAATCAGAGTCTGTGAGGAGTATTTGGGATTGAGCTGTAAGAAAGACGTCTCCGTCTGGTCCAGCGGCTCCCGTCCTCGGGGAGGCTGAGGGCCGGACGCCTCCGCGGCCGTGTGCCTGCAGGTTTTTCACCCTCTCCTCATGTTTCCGCCTGGCACATGTTTGGACACCGCTGCTCTGGCACTTCCATACCCCGTGCACCCCCACGCCCCCCCATCCCGTGTGCTCCTGGTGTCCTGAACGTGGATAATCGGCGTCAGTTTATCACGCCTCCGCATGCTTCCCTCCCTCTCCTCCTATAAAAACCCTCACCTCTGTCGTTGGACCCGGTTCTGTCATGGGAGATTACGGGGGACCGATTGCACAAGACTGAATGTGGCGCGAGGAGATTAGCCGGGACGCCATAGAAAATAGCAACGGGGCCAACGGATTCCTCGCGAGGGGGCCTTATCGTGCAATTACACGTTGACACGTTTTAACCATTTTTCAGCCTCTTAATCCGAGGGCCCCCTCCCTCCCCCTTCTCTTTCCAAAAGCAGACCTATTGGTGCTGAGGGAGCCTCGCTGCTCTGTCTGACTCTCTCCATCAGTCTCTGCTGCTGTCTCAACACTCTGCCTCGTTTTCTCTCGCTATCAGCCACTGCTGAAGTTTTAGAAACATTTAAAAAAGAGCAAACACACTGATGCTCATCAAGTTTACTCAGACTCCCTCTCTCCTAATAACAGGCTTCATTCAGGCTTTATTCTGACAAGATCAGTAAAATAAGAGAGGAAAATGATCGCTAAATTAAAGGCAATTACCCAGAACAAATTAAGCTAAATTAAAAGTAACGTGTAAAAGCAAATCTATATATAGAAAGGCAGAAACTCATTTGGACTCTTGATTGAATTTTGCTTCACTGTGACTGACTGACATCAAGTGAAGATAACAGAGGACAAGTTTGATCTTGTAAAATATTGAACAAATATGCACAAAAATCAGAACAATGAGCATTTTCTTTCAGATTAATGTCTTCTCACTTTTCTCTGTTTATATTCTGCAGGTTGGAAAATGTAGACTGCAAAAACAGCCTGTTAAATCATGCATTGATTCGGTTTCATTTTCTTCTATCAGTCCTTTTACTGTTCGGGTTTGCAATAGCCTATATATCAAGAAATAACTTGCCTCGTATCACTTTGTCATTTTAAGTCTTAACATGAGGACTTTATTTTTGATAAAGCTCTCTGTTAATACGTCTACAAACTCCACACCTTTTCTACTGGTATTTTTTTTTTAAATGCATTTATTAGTGTTTACTAGGTTGTTTTTCTGTTTACTCCAAGGTCGAGGTAAAACAGAAGTCAGTCTCTCCATATGGTACTGAGCGTCGACTGTAAAAAAATATCACAGCCACAACGTACACGGTAAATAACAACCTATGAAAATGGGAAACAGAAGGACAATAAAAAAGATGACACGATATGTGGTTATTAAAAAAAAGTGACAAACTACAGCCTTACATTGGAAGGTATTAATCAGAAAAAGACAATAACAAACGTACATCTCATCCTTCTCACTACTTTTCTGGCAGAGTTTTTTTTAATTTTTTAAAACAAGCCACAGACTACATGGTGTCCTGTTCCTTCTGTGCTTTTCAATTCAATTACAGCCTTTCATGACAATCAATTAGGGAGCACCCCCTGGATCTCCCCGGGGACCTATAGTCTAATCACCCCACATCGTCTGGATGCTTCAGTGCAACTTAACCGGTCCACTGGGAACCATAAGGAGAGCGTTTGTGCTTCACTTCACATTATACTGTTTGTTTGTTTGTTTTCCTTCGTCGCTGTGTGTTAAATGTGGATTTTCCCCCTGTACGTTTTACCCGCCTGCACCATTTTCCCGCATGTTAGGGGTTCACCATCGAGGTTGTACTGCCCGTCTGTTATACTTGCTGTCTTTTTGTTTTTTCAAAACACTTCCAGCTGGTAGTCTCATCCAGAGGTTAAACTGCTGCTCTCAGAAACCATGGATGCAGACATTTCTCTTTGTGCCTCATCTGGTTTCATACAGGAACATTTTAATAAGTAATGATCTCCTTTGTTTTAATTCAAAACAAGACACATGAGGTATTTGCACTTAGCTGGAGTTAGTAAAAGGTAAATATTAAGCTTGACTAGATCTTTGTGTTGTTTTTGGATACAAAATACATAAATATAAATCTGATGATCAGATGATGCCTTAATGAAGATGTTTGGACGGCGTTCTCTAATGTTTTGCTTTGTATTTTAAGAACAATATTCCTCAGTGGTGATAACGGAGAAGATGCAGTGAAAGTGGGTTCCACAGGGAGCTGTCCAGGTGCTGAAATAAACAACAAGGGACTAATTCATTCTTAAATGTTGTGAACATTTAAAAAAAACAAAAAAAAACAGGACAATATCAATGAAAACTATTCGCTTGTATTACTTTGTGTTGGCATGTTGCTTATTTCAGCACCTGGACAGCTTCCTGTGAAACCCAGTTTGACTTCATGTTTTCAGTTATCACCTTTGTAAAGTGTATAAATAAAGCACATTAGAGTCTTATTGTCCCAAACTCATGACTCAAAAGACTAAATATTCACATCCATCTCATTAACTACCATCTTCCTCCGAAGGACATGCAACATTTAGAGATACTGAACACAAAATGTGAGAAATTGGCGGTCTTAAGTCTTAAATGTAGCAGCAAGAGAAAAGCTGGAACGGCTTCACTGTTTCTACCCTTGAAGCAAATGTTAACGCAGGAAATGAGGTCTCCTCAAGCCAATTACCTCAAACATCACGCTACCTTTCCTGGAGGGTTACGACACTTTGGTGAGGAAAGAAAAAAAGCGAGGGTGAGAGAAAAGGAAGGAGCGGGAAACGCTAACATGATTACAACTGTAGCTCAGGCTCAGGTAATCACTGGAGTTAAAAGGTCTCCTGCCAGCCCAGAGGCCAATGAACCGCTCTCGTCCCTTCACCTCTGCAGAGAGGAACTCTGTCATCTGCAGATTGCAGGTGAGATCTGGTTCATATCTGTCCAATCTCCTGCCAGACCGCCGCCAAAAACACCACTCAATTAGTGCCATTCATCAGCAATGGTGCTGTAATTATTAAGTGATAGTTGACTTGCAGAGAACTGTGTGTGTGTGTGTGTGTGTGTGTGTGTGTGTGTGTGTGTGTGTGTGTGTGTGTGTGTGTGTGTGTGTGTGTGTGTGTGTGTGTGTGTGTGTGTGTGTGTGTGTGTGTGTGTGTGTGTGTGTGTGTGTGTGTGTGTGTTCATATTCTATAGATCTCTGTATTTAGCAGCAAATGCCGATATTTTCAGGATATAAATTATAGTCCGAATTCAAGACTTTTAATTTATGCAAATCAACTGAAATAAAATAAATGAACATTTAGATCAACTCTACTAAAATCCCGATTATTGAACACCTTTACAGTTATCAGTGGGGATTCGCCGCATGGACAGAGTTTAATTTTAGGTGAAGGACAGAATGTTCGTGTCCTCAGCTGAGGACCAGGCTAATATTTGATTTGAAACCACCATATTATGACTGACGTTATCATTTTTGCGTGTTTTCGCCTAATCAGCACATTCAATTTGTTCACTGCAAACTTCGAATTGTTGAAGTAAAAGGTAACCATGCATGTCTGCTTTAATTAGGATGGACATTGTACTGACAATACAAACTATTTTACAGTTTTTGAGGAGAAAAGATTTCTGCTGCACTTACTTTTGCTTTTCTGCTTCACCTGCAATGTTCTCAAATCAGTTTGAGTTTTATACTGAGCACAAGAAAAACTCTGTGCAAACATTTGAAACATCTTGACAAGCAGTGATATAAAATGTGTATGACTTACAGCAACTAACAACAACAACAACAATAATCCTTTCATACAAAGTTCCACATCAGCCCTAAATGAGTCTTTGAGTTTGTGCACACTTGTGTGAAAGTGACTCATTATAAGCCAGTTGACCCGAGGTAGGCAAGGCAAGACACAGGGCAGAGAGCCATTAGTCACACTACTTAGGCTGTCTGTCAGTGTGTGTGTGTGTGTGTGTGTGTGTGTGTGTGTGTGTGTGTGTGTGTGTGTGTGTGTGTGTGTGTGTGTGTTCGCGCTACATAGAGGGAAAAGAGCGAGAGGCAGAGTGAAGGAATGGCTTTTATACTGAGCCTCACCACATCCAAATGACATCCTTTCTGCAGCTCCAGTAAATCATCACTGCTCACCTGTTACAGTCAAAGATTTCTGTCTTGCAGCCTGTTCGCAGTGGAAAATATCATAAAAATGACTTCTTAGTCCACCGGTGTACAAACACTCAGGTCGTAATTGACGCCGTCGGTTATGATAACGCTGTATTCACCAAATAAACTGCAGAGATGTGACATCAGGGCCTCGTTGCTTCAGAGAGAGCGAGCAGTCAGAGGATCAGACACACAGTCTGTGAAGAAGCCAACAGGTTAACCAGATTATCTGAACCACTGAATCTGAAGGTTAAACTGAAATGTTGGAAGAAATGTGTTATTTAACAAAAGGAAGAAGCTGAATAAGGAAGCCACTGTGATGGATGTGTACACCTGACAGTGGGGGTCATAAGTTTTAGGTTTTTTTTTCCAGATCTCAGCAGTTAACTTGAAGATAATCTTAATATTACTGATTACTTTAATGCCCAAAACTATAAAAAATAAGACCAAAGTTTTAAGAGTTACTGTATATATCCTTCCAAACGACTTGATAAAAACATGAACATTGACTTCCCTTAAAATACTGTTTCCCTATTAAAACTGTTTACTTTGCAAATTTGCAGCCTCAACTATCTGCAAGAGACGCAGAGAAATTACAAGTAAAATGCACCGTCATGTTTATTTACCAAACATATTGTTTTGTCGTTTCCTATAAAGACTTCAGAGGAAATAAATCGACTGTTTGCGAGTTCAACATTTTTCTCTGCCAGCTGTCAAAGAGGAACTACTTCTTTTAATTCATTATTTTCTGAGAGAAAATTTCCCACCAGTGACCATGCACACTTCAGCTTTTCATTCGGGCAATGCAGCTTTGTGTGCTCATACACAGCAGTGTAGTGTGTGTGTGTGTGTGTGTGTGTGTGTGTGTGTGTGTGTGTGTGTGTGTGTGTGTGTGTGTGTGTGTGTGTGTGTGTGTGTGTGTGTGTGTGTGTGTGTGTGTGTGTGTGTGTGTGTGTGTGTGTGTGTGTGTGTGTGCATTAAACAATATGTTAATCTCTGGCGTGGAGTGGAGGGATTTGCTGTATAAAGGAGAGAGAGAGGAGCATGCTTGTTAGCGATAGCCTGGCTGAAGTTTCCTACACACACCCACCTCCCTGATCCACTTATGTAGGTCTTTTAATGTGTGTGTGTGTGTGTGTGTGTGTGTGTGTGTGTGTGTGTGTGTGTGTGTGTGTGTGTGTGTGTGTGTGTGTGTGTGTGTGTGTGTGTGTGTGTGTGTGTGTGTGTGTGTGTGTGTGTGAGAATGATCTGTCAGAACATATGGTCTCATCTATACATGTATTTCCTGTTTGTGTCATTTGTGGATGTTGCACATATTGAATATTGATATCCCCGTGTCTGGTGTGAGTGTGTGCGCACGTGTGTAGGTGTGTGCGTGCGTGCGTGCGTGTGTGTGTGTGTGTTTGTGCGAGCGCAGGGGGATGATCTGTGTTGGCAGCCAGTAGTTATGGACTCAGATTAAACATGGAGAGGGATTCAGTCTGAGGGTATTTACAGATTCTCATTATAGCCTCAGAATGTGAGCGTGCACACACACACACACACACACACACACACACACACACACACACACACACACACACACACACACACACACACACACACTAATCTTATCACCTATACTGCTTAATCTGTTTACTGTGATTAGACCAAATTTCAACGTAAAATATTTTTTACTTTAACCTGGTTTCTTTGCTGGAAGTCAAACGTAAAGTCCATCAGAAGGTAAAAACATATAATAATAATAATAATAATAATAATAATAATAATGATGAAATGCATGCTGGGATATGCGCCTGTCCATCAGCGTGCTGAAGAGAAGCAGGTACGAATGATTAGAGGACTCGGTAGATTACAGAAGACATATCAGTACATTCCTCGGTAATATGTTCCAGTGTAATCCATGAACTTTATCTGACCTATGACCTCAACCAGCCGGTGAATTTAAGGAACCTTTTCTCAATTTGTTCACCATGAATCTCCGTAGGTCCGTCATTATGAGTCAATACATGCCTGTCGATTTGAATACGAGTAAACTTAATAAGGTAAAAGCCTTGTTAGCTGCAGAGCTGCAGCAGATGGAGCGCAGCATGCAGCCTCGACACTCGTGTCAAACATCCTCAGGAGGAAACTTTACACAAAGCAGCTCTTGTTTAGACACAAACTTTTTCTTGTTTTGCTTTAAAGTAGACAACTTGGTCGGTGAAGATGAGAAAGAGAACGGCGGGGAGAGGGGGGCATGGCGAGGGATGTGGAAGGATGAGAAGAAACAGAAGGAGGGAAAAGCGACGCTGAAACACAACGGGAGCATCCATCCTTTAACCGGTGGGGAGTTATCGCCTACCGACAGAGCTTTTCCAAACGCTTTAAAAAGCACATTTGAAGATGTATTAGTGCATCCCTGGATCCACTTGCTGCCAATAGGGGGCTGCTCGCTGGGCTTTGTGCACGTCTGTGTGTATATGTGTGTATTATTTTTTTTTTTTTTGTAGCTCCCTTCAAATTCCCTTAGCGAGCGTTGCTAAGGTGCTTTAGGGATGGGATTAGCTGGAGGCTCATCACACATTCCATAACAGAAAAAAAATATGGAGAGAAAGAAAAAGAGAGCGATAGAGAGGAAGAATTAAAGGAAGAATGCAAAGAAGGAAGGACAGTGACGAGATAAAAGATGGAAAGACTGGAGGGAAAAAAAAAAAGAGGAAGCAAGAAGGAGGGAGGAGAGGTGTGATGTGATAAAAAAGAGGATGAAGGAATGACTGGAAAAAGAAAGTAGGGAAGGAAATGAAGCGAGAAAAGAAGAGAAAGTGACAAATGAATCCGGAAACAAGCGGAGAAAGATGGAAAAAAAATAAAAAGGAAGAAGAAACAGGTGGACAGTGACAAAAGATTGACATGTTGAGAAAGGACAGAAGAGAAATAATAAGGGACAAGAAGAGGGAAGGAGGGATGAAGAAGGAGGTCAATGAGGAGGAAGAGAGAAGGGAGAGGAGGGGAGAGAAGGAGCAAGCTTGCTGACTGTTGCATCAGCCTGTTAACCGAGGGCAATACGAGGAGAATAAGCTGCATAATGAAGCGTGGAGGCAGCGGCAGAAATGTGTCCAGGAAGCCACCTTGTCTCCTCGGCTGTAACGTCTGAAATCCGTCAGAACGGCAGTCTGGCAGGTTTGGCATCCCGGTTCACACGACGCTGAGATTAAAGAAACGCTGGCAGATGAAACTGCTAATCTTCAGCATCCTGGTGTATTTCTGGTGTTGTTGCTCATGCACTGCTCTTCCCAGAGATCACCGCTCTGTCGCGTCTTTGTCGTGATGGCTATCGCTGCTCGTGCTAACCGGGCCTCCAAATGTGGTTCAGAGTCACTCTTTGAGGTTAAAAGGTGTCCACTGTCACCGTTGTTAAAATTACAGCTACCGTATTCTGGTCACAGTTAAAAGAAACCAACGTCAGCACGGGAAGCGAAAGCAAACAACTGACATCCTCCTTCAGTTCCCACCAACGACAGTCCTAAAAGCCGCTCGACTTCTTTGCGTCACATAAAACTGAACACGTTAATGGTCTCAGTCGCTGCTCCTCTTCGGTTCACCGAGAGAAAGACCCCGTTGAGACCGAGCATCGTGTCAATCGGCGACGGAGAGGAGTCAAACAGATAATTACGGAGATGAAGGTGTTGCAGGAGTTCTTTGGTCGAGTAAATAACAAGCATGTCTCCGTGTCCCGACCTCTGATTGTCGCTAATCAGTGCCGTGTTATAAATGAAGATGCAGCATCAGCAGTAAGTCGACACTCAAACATGCATCAGCTCCTTTGTCTTCAGATATTTGATAAATTCCTAATAATACTCAGTGTTAACGCTGACGCATTCTTACAACACACCAGACCGAGAACAAGAGGAAATACTGTATTAATCATGGCCTCCTGTTACAGCCTGAAAGCCTTAACTCTCGTTTCAGGTCAAATATTCTGCTACTTGAACTTCAAAATTGCTGCACTTTGCAACTCTGCAACACACAAACTATTAACCTTTATGACGAGTCTATGCGGATTAAACAATCAATTGATTTCTCTGTTTAAATGGACACGACACAGTCACCTGCTTCACTTCTACAGGAGGCAGAGAAGCAGCCACCGTGCACACACTCAGTACAGCTGCAGGAGTGACTGCATGTGAAGCAGGGGAAGAGGCTAATACCTGTTGCATAGGTGTGGTCTGTTAGATCTCCTGTTACTTGGCCTTCCAATGCAACCTGAGCTGCCTCTGTTTGGACAAATTGACACAGTGAAGTGAGCTGACAGGCAGCCAGATTTCCCTCTCTGTTTGTTTATCTCCATCTCACTCCATCTATGTTTACCATCATTTACTTTCTCTCCATGTTACTGTGCTGCATACAAGGAAAAGACATGAATAGAGCAGGATTGTAAATATTCGTACAGACAGATTATGGCACTATTAATGCTGGAAACTTTTGTTTTGTTTTGTTCTTTTGATCCTGAAACTTAAAGCCGCCTTAAACGTTTCCTATTCTTTCAGTCATTTCTCCTCTCTGTTCCTCTCACTACGTTTCTCTACATCTTTCTTTCTCCCTCCATCCACCCGTTTAGGGTTTCCATGATCTCATTATGTGCCTATGAAAAGGGACAGGTAATGCAATCTGGCATGGCGTGGCATGACTTGTGTGTGTGTGTGTTGATTACCTGAATAGCAGTCAACAGAGTCTCTATTTCACCCACTTATCTCGTCTAGAAATAATCATCTAATCAGCCGTGCGCACGTGCACGTGCACACGCACACACACGCACACACACACACACACACACACACACACACACACACACACACACACATATATACAATGCATGCATGGGAGCACAGCTCCTCTGCGTATAGCGCATGCACAGAGCACAAACAGGCATGCAGCATGGCATGAGAACACCGCCTACTTACATTCATTCCCTGGAGACTAATTCATAACTAAAACATAACTGCAACCATAACCTCAATGCATGAGTCAGCTGATACTGTGTACTTTCATATTGTCGAAAAACTCTCAGAAAAGATGAAAAACAGCCACTGATTTATCTTTCTCAAGTGTTTTGGGTTTTTCTACGAGTGTACAGCAGCATTTTTCCAGCAGATGAACTAAAATCTTTGCCACCTGTTTCTCATGTTCGCTCACAGGAGCAGTAATAAATGTAGACGATTAAGGTGCAGGAGCTAATATAACCAGCAGCCAAGCCAAGAGAGGATGAGTCATGTATGCAGGTTTGCTGTATTGAATGACAAATACAGCTTCGGTAAACCCAAGAGGAAATCATCTGTCCACCAGTGATTGACAGCACAGCTCAAATCAAGCTAAACTTGGGAACTTGTGTTGGTGGTGCTGTACGACAGCAGGTGAACCCCGGAGATAAGATGGCTTCTCAGAAACAAACGACAGAAACAAAACAAGCAGGCTGCTTTACTGCACGATCCAAATGTTTGTCAAAACCTGCCGTGATGACGGTGGAGGTTTCTAGCTCGATGGATGTTTCACAAAACGGTAACAGAGACGGCAGAAGGGGAGGAAAATGCTGACTGAATATTCCTGTAGTGGCAGGTTTACAGCAGCATTATACATCCAGAGAGTCAGACTGATCTGAAGTAGGAGAAGTACAGCTGAACGTCAGTCAGCTCCAAAACACGACTATGTGAGGAGGGTTATAAAGATTAAGCTGATGACTGGCCTTGTGATAATATGAAAACATTTCTCTTCATTATGTTAAAGATATAAAAAACAGCAAATCATTTTATTTTCAGCCACTTAAAAGAGGTGTGTGTGTGTGTGTGTGTGTGTGTGTGTGTGTGTGTGTGTGTGTGTGTGTGTGTGTGTGTGTGTGTGTGTGTGTGTGTGTGTGTGTGTGTGTGTGTGTGTGTGTGTGTCTCCTAATGCTCAGTTGGCAGGTGCCTATAATGTAAAAAAAAATCACATTAAACATCAGTGAAGTCGAGAAAGCAAGAAAACTGAAAAATAGATCAATGGCGCCGATGGGAGAGAGGGGGAAAAAGGCGAGGAAAAGAAAAGCAGAGAGAGGGAGGGAGGCCGATCGACTGTAACTTTGACCTCTTCGCTCACAAAACTCCCCCCACCAAAAAAAAAAAAAAAAAAAGCCTCCGAGCCCTCCACGGCCAGGGCATTTTACTGTATCAATCGCCCCCCCACTTCCCGCGTCCTCTTAGCCATCCACCCCACATGGTTGGTCAGCCGATAAGTTGGAGCCGAGGACTAAAAGCTCCCGCAGGGCGATCAACAATAGGACTCCTACAGTCGTGGAAAGGAAAGTGCTCTCTCACTTTCTTCCTCGGCGGCCCGCTCTCACTCTCCTTCGCTGTAGGGACACATTATAGAAGTCATTATTCCAGCCCTCCAAGTTGCCACAGACGCTTTGGGCCTTTGACCTGGCCGTGTGTGTGTGTGTGTGTGTGTGTGTGTGTGTGTGTGTGTGTGTGTGTGTGTGTGTGTGTGTGTGTGTGTGTGTGTGTGTGTGTGTGTGTGTGTGTGTGTGTGTGTGTGTGTGTGTGTGTGTGTGTGTGCAAGTGTGTGTTTGTGTGTGAGTGTGTGCGTCCACATGCGCCCTGCAGGATGTCCTCCAGCCCCACAGAGTGTGAGATGAGGAGAATTACGAGTGATTTTTCCTCACTTTTTTTTCCCCTACTGAGGGGCAATGCAACACATTTTACATTTTCTACTGGATACATTTTTAATATGCACACACACACACACACACACACACACACACACACACACACACACACACACACACACACACATACGCCTGGCATGAGGTAAATTGGAAGTAGGTGAAATTGAAAACCAAATGTGCCCTGTGTAAAACCTTTCTACGGCTCAACAGCAGTTGTACAAACGTAGAATATTGCTACCTAATGAATGCAACGGGAGTTTATGGAGCCAGAGGCTTTTCGGAAACAATACGGTCGATGAGTACAGCCTGGTTTGCTATTTTGAAGAGCTCGTCGAAGGAAAACGGAAACTCCAGTTGATTTTTCTGCCTGTTTTTCCTGCAGAGTCCATCGACACCAGACGGTTACCATCCCTGTTCACATTAAACCACTTCCTGATGCAGCTGATTCATAGAAAAAAATGTAATCCAACTCAACATTTACTCGATGTTTTTAGAAGGAAATGGTCATCATAAACTTCCTGTCTTTTGGTCAATGATGAAAGTCATCTTTAGCATAACTAGACTACTTAAATCACTGTCCCCATCACCGATAATGTTTATATCATTGCTCTATTGTCATGTCAAAGATCATCAGAGGTTTCTTTCTGCCTCTGCCATTATCACGATCACAAGCACCTCATCGTCATCGCGCTGTTGTCGTCACTTTCCTCTTTAGGGCCTTTGATTGATCTGGACCTCTTGTATGTTTTTTATCCCGTGTCTAGAGAGGGCCTTTAGCTTTTAGGCCAAGCGACTGATGGTTAGAGAGAAAAGGGGGTAAAAAAACAAAAAAGGGATGGAAGAAAGAAGGGAATCAGGATGGAGGCTGTAATAGGAGACACACAGCAGGAGGGCTGTTTACTGTCACTGAAGGAGGAGAATAGAGAGATGGGGGGGTGAGACGGAGGGAGATGGACAATGAGAGGGAAAGAGGGAAGATTAGAGGAAGATGAATAGATGAGGGCGACGTTCAGGGAAAAGACAGACAGCACAGCTTCTATAAAGTAACGGAAAATGTTTTTTTTAGGCTTGACAGTCTTTGATCACCACTTTACAGTAACAGAAAACCTTCATGCGACTTCTCTGACGTCATTTGACTTGGCTGCTCTGCATACCAACAACCAGTTTTTTAATTAACTGCACTTTGTAATAGTCCAAATTAAGTCAAATGAAGGGGAGTTTTCACCTCTTACCTTCATGTACTGATATATCTAAAAGACTGACGCACAGACCTGGTGCAGTCTTCTTACTTCCGACGCCAGTCAAGACCAGCACCTTAGCTGCTGCCAGCCAAGAAACAGTCCTCTGCTCTGCACTGTTCAGGATTTGGTACATGAGCTGGCACCTGTCCTCTTACAAACTGGATATCAGAAGACTCTGTGAGGGTTCTGCAAAGAGCCATGACTAACCAAAATAAGGAGTCCTGCTTTGAGAGCCACAGCTCTGACATCCACTGTCAAATTTCATGTATTGAACATGAGGAGACATGGCCAGGAGCCATCTGGCGGCCAGCAAACCTGACAAGAAAGCCATAAAGCTTACTGTAATCATGTTCTGATGTTTGCAGGTTTGCCCAAACTGCAGTAAATACCTGTCACCTGCACCGCTTCCCCTTCACCACCTACATGTCCTCTCCTCCTGTTGATTTATACTGTTGACCAGATTCAACTGAGCAAGCCATTAACGTTATATAAGTGCAGCAGGATGTTCTAATCATAGACTGTATATAAAAGTGGACGCAGCGTCTGGGTCTGAAAAATGAGGACAAAGTGCCATAAACTGCAATACCACCGACAGCTGTCAGAGGTCGGCTCCAAAGAGCCTCCGACTCCGTAGACTCCCATTCAACTTCTCTCATCCAATAGTCAACACATTTTTTTCCACAAGTTATTCCAATGTTGCTCGCTAAAGTTACTCTAAAAAATAATCTGTTCATTAATTTGAAAATAGGCCTCAAAAAGTCATGTGAAGAAGTGTCTGTTTGATTGACAGGCCTGTGGTGCAGTCAGCTTACAGCAATCGGTGGGCGGGACTTAGACAGGTTTCCAATCAGATCGAGTCAGATCCACCTCTACCCCCTCTCTCTCCCCCCACAGCTCGTCCAAATATGGTCATTTCTGACTCCAAAATAGAAAGATGGCAGCAGCCAAAATCTGTTCACAAACCGATGGGTGGCGTCACTGTTGGTTTCCGCTTGGTTCTAATAGAAGCTAATTATGATGCGGTATAACGGTGGGATTGTTGAGGGCTCTTTCCTGCACCATTCTTCCTCTATGTAATTATTGAAATACTGCAGGCTAAAAGCAGCACTTCTTTTCTACTTGTTAACTGCTCATTTGCTGAATACTAATGAAACGACAAACTAATTCTTTTCTTTCGACGGCAGAGAGGAAAACAAAAACAAAACAACACTCAGTGCTGATTTGTTGATGAGCTCATTTCCAGTTCTGTATCTGGGACAAAATCATTTGTGCACAAACTCCAAGAAAATGTCTCTGACACACACACACACACACACACACACACACACACACACACACACACACACACACACACACACACACACACACACACACACACACACACACACACACACACACACACACAGTGTTTCATCCAGGCGCTGTTGGGGACATTCACACACTGACACTAATGTATGCTGCTGCTTTGAAGATAGCAGAGCAACAGGGTGGGAGGAAGGAGGGACAGACGGAGAAAAAGAAAGGAAATTGGTGAGGGTCTTACTCTGCTTTCTAGCAATCAATAACAACAAGTCTTCCAGGAGTAACAGGAGTCCTCACTCACATGTTCAGCACACAGCTGCCTCAGTGAAAACAACCTGAGCTGTGGGCATCAAATGCAGAAGATGCTGACTGTCGACTCTTGGTCAATTTATTCAATCAGACTTAATTGTCAAATCATAAAGTATTCCATCTGTGTTTAGATTTGAGTTTTTCTGATCATGCTGATACACCTATGATGCATCATGGCCCTGAAGAGTTGCTCTACCAGTCATCCCATAGAAAATAAAAGCAGCATTTGAACCGATGGGAGAGTTGTACTTTATCAGTCTTCACATCTAACTCTCGACAACAAAGTGAGCACCTGTAAATACCTCCTTTAAACTTCGGAGTAGTTCCTGAAAAGATGCTGCAGATGCTCTTAAAACACAATTGAGCTGTTGATTAAAGAGCTTCCTACGAAAACGCTCTTAACCTCTGAGATGGACTGATATTAGATAAGGCGGCTCTACACTGTACCGGGACCTCACAAACACTCCCTGTCCAGCCCTCACCTGTCGAGCTCTTCCAGCAGTCTTTACCTGCCGCTGGGACCGGCTCCAACAACTGTCAATTATCCGTAAGCCAATCCCACAAGCGATTGACAAGCCAGTAGAGCCGGGGATCGAGTTCGGTCTCTCGGGGATCTGTGTGTGTATGTGTGTGTGAGTCAGTGTGTGTGTGGAGTCAACCAGCGACACTACTAAGCTCTGACTTCAAGCAGCTCAGGTTGACTTGAAGTCGAAGTCGATGGGCTGATAAACCGCAACGTGTGTGTGTGTGTGTGTGTGTGTGTGTGTGTGTGTGTGTGTGTGTGTGTGTGTGTGTGTGTGTGTGTGTGTGTGTGTGTGTGTGTGTGTGTGTGTGTGTGTTTCAGCAGGCCTTGTTGTCTGAAGACAGAGACCATGGGAACACATGGACACCGATAATCCTTTAACTACCAGCCAGAGAAACCATCACAGAAAACACACACGCATGCTGTTAGCCTACATTTAGCATCTGTTTGTTAACGTTTCTGGCGTCGGTAACGTAACACGTTCACGCCGATTGAACAACCAGTCGTATGGAGACTCGGTAAGATCTACAGCTGCGGAATAAAGCAGTGTTTAGTTGCAGGAAGAAAAAAAAAAAGAAGACCTGCTGCTTGTATCTGAAAGTTTTACATATCAAGACCATTGAATGAACACTGGACCGAAAGGTCCAATTCTACCACTAGAAGGATGGAAAAAGTTAGACGATGTCAGCTTGGAGAAAAGTTCAAAGATGGGTCTGTGTGTGTGTGTGTGTGTGTGTGTGTGTGTGTGTGTGTGTGTGTGTGTGTGTGTGTGTGTGTGTGTGTGTGTGTGTGTGTGTGTGTGTGTGTGTGTGTGTGTGTGTGTGTGTGTGTGTGTGTGTGGGCCGGTATTAATGTCCCGAGTTAAAGACTGTAACCATTCACCTTTATTGTCCCCATAATGCGGGGCCGTCCATCACAACCTGACTGTGTTTGTGTGTCTTTGACCGAGAACCGGCCTGAACGCCGAATCAAAGAGGAAACTTTCAACGATCAGATATCTGCTGGATTCAAAGGGCCTCATTCACCAGCCGCTCTCCAGAGGAAACTTCTTCTTTAAACCCCACTTACGCAGCTTTTACGAAGATTCTGGCATCTTAATATACATCTAATGGTTTAACTTAACGTTACATACGGTGCATTTAGGAAAACATTTTCTACCGCTGCGTTCAGGAAACCAGTTCTGCAATAAAGACGCCGATGACACCAATTGGCTGTAAGTACGAGCTCAGTCTGTGGCGACACAGTATTCAGCTCCACAATCCTTGAAAACTCCCCGAAGGTTAGAGAACTTCAAGTACCACGGCTTCCCAGACACGTCCTATTGTCCACAGCTCCACCTTGAGAACAGCGGCTCTGAGGCGTACAAGGTTGGAGGATTTTTTTTTTTTTTTTTTTTTAAATAAACCCACAGACCTAGAGAGACAGAGAGTGGAGAAGACGAGAGACGAGGAAGAAAGACCAGAATGAATGCTAACATAACTGAATACAGTTTTCCAAGGCTGCTCAGATTGGATCAATTAAGCAGAGACTGAGGACTGTGAAGAGAGGTAAACACGACAGACGTTTGTGTGTGGATGGAGTTCAGCTGCATGTGTGAGTGTAGGAGTTTGGAATTCAGTCAATGAGCTCTTTGTTTTCTAGTGAATCCAGTTAAATGGAAGGACGAGGAGGACTATGAAGCCGCAGCCCAAGCCAATTGATTACATGCAAGGTTAGCTGCTGCTGCTGCAATGAAATATCACACAAGTTCACCGCACCGATGGACAGACACGATATCAAGACCCTCTATCCTCCGTGTCCTTGGTCCTTCAAATCTTCTCTGCCTCTTGCACTATTATTTTTTTACATCTTCAATCTTTGTAAAAAACGAAGGGAAGACATTCCAATGATATTCAAAGGTTCTTCTGCTTTGAAGCCCCTTAAAAGGAATTTATAAACCCCTTTTAATCAATCAGTTATGTCCACAAACTCAGTTTTCCTACCTTTCACTCTTTCATTGCTCTCTAAATACACAAAGCTGTCGCTGAAAGGAAAGAAGTTTTGAGATATGGATGGACATTTCATGCATTCTCCATCTCAAAGCTGTTTGATCCTCGTCTTGTTCAGTTCAGTTTTATGAGCCAGAAATCACACAACATAGGCTGAAAGTTTTTACATTTTAGATAGATAGATAGATAGATAGATAGATAGATAGATAGATAGATAGATAGATAGATAGATAGATAGATAGATAGATAGATAGATAGATAGATAGATAGATAGATAGATAGATAGATAGATAGATAGATAGATAGATAGATAGATAGATAGATAGATAATCAATCGCAGGTGAACATCATCACCTTCTAATTACTGATAAACGGTTTACTGTTTAATGTACTTTGTATGAAGTTAATTGATAAATACAAACTATTCATGGTTATCCTCACTGTGCTTTTCAGTGATTAAAAGTGCGATGTACATCATGAGCTGTAATTCTGTAACCATTATATCTTGGGAAGTAACCCTGGATAAAACTGTTGTGGTATGACGGTTGTGTATGTGGCGTGTGTGCAAGAGAGCGTTTTAAAAAGCAGTACGATTTAGACAGAGATCCGCTTCAATATACTGGAATTGCCGTCTTGCTTTCTTCTTTCTCTGGTTGACCTGGCCTAATTATCCGTGTAATGATATAACCCTGGGGGGAAAGGGGATCTGCCCCCACCTCCCACACACACACACACACACACACACACACACACACACACACACACACACACACACACACACACACACACACACACACACACACACAATTAAACTGCCCCCCTCCTCTCTCCCACAGAAGACCAGAAAGCCACCTGCTGAAAGAAGCAATGGCAGGCAATGAATTTCAGCTGCTAATTAGACTGAACCCTGCTAGGTATTCAAAGAGCAGAAGCAACCTGACCATGAGAACAAAGCAGAATATCACCGAATCACAAAGGTACAGCCTGTCCAGAGCTGGAGTTCACCTGTAGTATAACTTTATATATGGGACATCAGTTAAATCTACAACGACCTGGTAACTACGCTGATTCCTTGAAACCAGCCTCACAGCGCACTGAGATATAAACGGCAACAGCAAAGCCGCTCCTGCTCTTTTGAGCAATTTCTTTTTTTGTGATGTACATTCTCATTTTGTACACGACTGCAACTGAAAAATAAATGAGACTTTTATTGAGGGAACCGAAGTATTTCAGGGTCAGGTGTCAGAAGTTTGCCAAATGCATCCTGGTAGGCACACAACTACCGGAGCAATTTACTGCTTCAGCTGACCACATTTAACACTGAGTGGACCGCCACATAAAAAAAGTGACAACTTAATATCTTAATATTTTCTTTTCTCAGAAAATCAATTCACTTGTACTCAACATGCAGAAAAACAAACTATATCAAACTATTTCACACACTGCTGAAAGGGATATTTATGAATTTAGATGACAGTAAAATTTCCAAACTACCCTACTTCACAATACAATACAAAAATAAAGCATTATGTAGTTATATGTAGTAAATGCACACATACACTAGAGAAGACTGACGCTCGTGGATAGAAATACGTTGCGTCTCGTGCGTCTCGGTTCATTCATCTTTGGTATGTTTGACAGTAACTATGAGGTGACGCTGCAGCTCAGGTGAGCCAGTTTACTTTCTGGTAGCTGCGATGAACAGTCAAGTTCATATTACAGGTAGAAACCTCTCTGGCAATATGTGTGTGTCAATGTATTGACCCGTTTTACTAGTAAACTATATTTTAAAAGGCAAAACCATCTCCCTCGGAGAGCAGAAGGAAACAACACAACAACAGATCTTTGTGTATTTTCTGCAGCTAGATGCTTCTTCTCAGCGTGCTGCCACTTTTCTTTGTGAAATGTTTTCAAAATGTTGTTTTCCTCTTTATGAAAGCTACCACCAGGAAAGCTATTAGCAAACACTGAATGATGTGGTTCTTCCCTTTTCCTGTCTGCTTCTGTGAAACTGAAGAAAAGACACTGCTTGGCAGATTTGGCACATTTTCAGATAATAAAAACATCTGAACTCATTTAAATGAAAGTTCAGCAGCAACAGACACAAATCAGTCCTGACTGGGTTTCTAAAGACGAGCAGAGCTGAGGCTCAACGCACATGTGCAGGTGATTAAGTACATCACGATGTATATTGTCAAAAACACAAATGTCCAGCCAACTCCTAAATTCTCTAGAAGAAATCTGAAATGTCCACGCAAGGAGCTCCACATATTTATCTTTGGAAGTAGGTGTGAACTTATAGGCACATTTAATGAAAGAGAGACTGCTATCTATATTCATTATTCCTCGGCACTGCTCAGATGTGATTGATTACTTAAAACAGGTCAGGATTAATAAAGTGAGAGACGCAATCCGATCCGAAGGAAACCCTGTGGATTTGTGGTGAAGTTCAAAAAGCAGCTCGCCCCGCCGTGTCTGCAGGGACAGAGGACAAACCATATTTATTGACATCGGCTGCTCCGCTCGATAAGAAGGGACATAAAATCAATCAACCTGATTGGTAGACAACGTTGAGGGAGGGAGGGAGGGCTGAATGCAAAAAAAAAAAAAAAAAAAAAAAGGAGATGTTAGTTAGTTAGTAGTTAGTCGGGAGAAAAAGAAATACGACGAGTTTGCAGCAGAAAAACTGTCAGCTTTGTGCCTCGGGCACTTGGCCTGGTTGAGCATTGAAGAGGGGGATGCACGCTAATCAGATTAGTTTGTTCCTGCACTTGTAAGAAGAGCCAGTCAGCGGTGCGATGCAGTCTGTGTCCCATATTTAGCCTCCGCCAACATGAAGCAAGCCATCACCGGGGACACGGGAGGAACTCTCAAACAGGAAGTCGTCATGTCAGTGACCTCCAAACGTACAGTGTTAAAATACTTAAAGACGAGAAACGAATTCAAGGAGAAACAACACGAAGGGTCTTAGTAAACTGTTGGGCCACCACGTGCTACGAGAGCACAAAGATTAATGGAAACGATTTGAACAATTATGCAAATGAGCTCAAATAATCAGGACCAGGCGATTATGTAATCATTTTTTACAGGCTTAATAAAAACCATTCAGTGGCCTGTGGTGCCCTCAGGATGGTAAACTTGGAAGAGACCACTCCCATCGTGATGGAAATCTTTCATCATAGGATAAAGATGGAAAAGTAGAGATCCTGCAAAGTTCATTACATCACACAGTAACTGAAGCTAAACAACAAAACAAACAGTAAATACTAAACAACACAGGTCACATTATTTTCAAAGACAACGACAACAGAACCGGTTTTAAAAACAAAAACAATGTTAAATGAAAAGTTAAATGCCTCCAAACATTTACTTAAACTTTAGGAAAGGAACTAAAACAAAGAGATAGAAAATATCACAACTCACATTTTGATGTCCAAGTCTGCTGCCCTCTCTCAGGAAAGGAGAAGGAAGACGTTCTTGTTGTCTCCACCGGATGTTTGAAGACAAAAGTCCTTGTTAAGTTTCAGTCCTTAAACAGCATGTGGGCTAACTAGCACTGCTAACTAGCTAGCCTCATTAACCAATATCTTCTTAAGTTTTGACCTAAATTTGTTCTTAAGAAACTTCCTGAGAAGAAGTGGAGGCCTGAGTTCCAGTAGATAGCTAACTAAACACTAACAAACTGCTCAGTACGCCAGAAAAAGGTTTATTATCTCGTAATAGTACACATGCTACCTACAACAGTACTACACTCACCTGTGTTCTCCCTCCTGAATTGAAAGCGCGCGCGCCAGGTGTTCCTAATTAGCATAGGTGAACGCCCTGCTGATGCCCATAAAAGGGCATGCCACTGCTAATGCCCATAAAAGGGCATGCCACCGCAGCGCAGGCACAGAAAGGGAGAAGTTGAGAGAAAGGGAAATACTGCCGGTCTGATATTTGTCAGTGCTGTGTTTCCTTCTTCAGATCAATTGTACAGTATTAAGTATCACACTGTAAAAGTCTAATAAATGTTCATTTATGAACAAGAATTCACTGCTGTGAGCAAATCTGCTGACCAGTATAGTGATTATCCAAAACCATGAAACTTTGTAAAGTGATGAAAGTGGTTATTAAAATGAGGAATTACAAATAAATATCATCGTAGATGAAATACTATACTATTATAATATTAATCAACTGTTGAATAAGAAAACACATTAACCAATTAGTTGGCACAAGCATATCAGCACTCATTGGTGCTTAAGAGTGCTCTTGAGTGTGTGTGGATTTTTGTTCTTACCTAAGAACAAAGCTCAAATATAAGAAAACATTGGTGAATGCCAGACTCTTTGTAAAAACTGCATAAGTGGGGTTTAAAAATAAATTTCATATCAAGACCGGTTGGTGAATGAGGCCCAATGAAGCGCTGGAGCAGCAGTGCAGGCAATGAAGAATTGTTGCTTTAAATTAGATGTATTAATTCTCATAATATGAAATTGTTGGAACTCAGATGTGAGACTTCAGCAGTGACCTTGAGAGGGGGAAAAAAAAGCGTATTGCTACACTATATTGTTAATGTGTGCTCCAAATGACGCCTACAGCCCCCTCAGCCTTCAGCTAACTAGAAGTCTTTACCGCTTGGATCGTGTTGTATTGTATTTGATTGTATTGTGTGTAGGGACATTGACGAGAGTGACAAAGACATGACAAGACAAGAGGACAGATGGAATAAAGTTTCTGCACAATTTCCCTCGTTCAGACGAGATGCAGAGGCTGAAGGTGATTGAGAACAAAAGGGAGGAAGGTTGAGGAGGAAGAGTGAGCTGATCAGAGCTTCAGAAGACAACAGAAAATATGGCTAAAATGTTAAAACCTTCCTTCATCCATCCTGAAATCATCTCCCTTTTAAAGCCGGGTCATAATAATGAGAAAACCCTTACGGACGGACAAAAGAGGAGCCTAAAAAAAAAAAAAAATAAAAAGTGTATTGAGTCGTAAAACATCAGTGACAAATAACAGCAATTTCACAGCTAATTCGTAGATTTCACGTGTGGATGCCTGCATCACCTCTCTCCATTTAATGCCGAGACACACGCTGACATTACAACAGCAAGACCAGATCTGTGTGTGTGTGTGTGTGTGTGTGTGTGTGTGTGTGTGTGTGTGTGTGTGTGTGTGTGTGTGTGTGTGTGTGTGTGTGTGTGTGTGTGTGTGTGTGTGTGTGTGTGTGTGTGTGTGTGTGTGTGTGTGTGTGTGTGGTGGATGGAGGTCTCAGGTCTAATGATTTAAGCCCGAGTGTCAGACCTACTGCTGGGCTCAGAGATGTGCAGCATCTCACTTGTTACTACAGGTGTCAAAATAATTTAATTTGAGGGGTGATTGTTAGTTGGTAATTAAATGGCGATCCCCTTCAGTTAGTGAGCTGGTGAAGTTAGCCAGAGTGTGTAATCAAAAATGTCTAATCTGTCTTTTCATTTGTGTTTTTTGTTAGATTCAGCTTTTTTTTGGTGTGGTATAAATCATCTTCGGCCACACAGAGGGAACATGAAATGGTTTATCTGCTCAATACACTCCCACCAAATGAAAAATATGAGTCCTACCCAGAAGAGTTTGAGTAGAAGTGAAGAGGTGTCTGGTTGATCCACAGCACCTGGCCGGAGTCTTTTTGTGTGGTGCCCCTGTGGCCACTTTTTCCACTTTCTTGTTGAGACCAATACAAACTTTAATACTCTCTGATTTAAATAGTACGCTCCAGCTCGCTGCCAATCATCTTAACTCAGCACAAAGACTGAAAACAAGCAAGTATCTATTCAAAGTTTGAAAATAATCTGCCAACCAGCTTCTCAAAAAAATCCCTAATTAACATGATGTATCTCATTTGCTTAATACCTTCAAAATCCAAAGTGTGAAAAGGACAATTCAGCGTTTTATGGAAGGTGAAAGTCTTTCCTGACTGGGAACAGTAACTTCCTGGATTCTCCTCTGGTTGCCTGGCAACTGTATTTTTGTGAGGATTAAATATATGAGATAAAACTTGTTAAATAATGAGCATTAGCAGCACTAGTGGGTGGATTTTGTTAGTGTTGGACAGCTAGCTGTTTCCGGCTGTTACCGGTCTTTGTGCTCGGTTAACTTCGGCGTCTAGTTTAACTCTCGGCAAGAGAAGGAAGGAGCGCATTTCCAAAAACGTCAAACTTTTCCTTTAACCCTCATTACACACTAAAAGAGGACTTTGTGCATGGCACCTTATAGGATTACTGACGACTGAAGCTTATTATCAGCTGTCACCTGTTGCTGCATTGCAGGTTCAGACAGATAAGTGTGGCCCTATACACGATGGGAAAATAAACCGATATAGTGCCTTTGATTTGAGTGACATCCAGATTTCTCTGCCAGTCCCATTTCTGTCTCATACGTCGAGCAACTAAACATACTTTTCACGCGCTTGGGGGTGTGAATTCATCCTCTGTCTTTGTTCCACCCTTCACAAGCACACACCAATGCGCTTCAAGCAATCCAACCTCGAGCAGATGAAGGACGGCCAAACAGGTGATGAAGGGGTTGTAAAGGGACTTGGTTACACCTTCAATTAAACCTCCCACCTTTCTATATATTTTAGAATGTGCACTAAGTAACACACCATACAAATTAATTTAAAGGTAGACACACTGAGTATTTATAGTTGAAGTTTTTAGAGTTGATGAAATAGGTGGTAAAACCTGAAGACTTTAGTTGTTCTGCTCTCATTCTGAAAATGACTCAACGCATCATTACACTTTGAAAAAAGCCAGCATGAGGAAGGTAGACCGTACAATGGAAATGTGCAGCCACTTTTTAAACATTTTTTTTCTTCCTTCTTCTTCTTCCCCAGATTTCACCTCTGACAGTCTTGCCCTAGATATTTCTCCATCCTTGTCAGACACACTCACAGGTCTCATCGGCTGCCAGCTGTGGAGGAGAGGACGTGGAGATCAGCGCAGATGAGAAGTGAAAAGGATGAAGGGAAACCAATCGATCCAAAAACCTCCATCCTAATCTTGTTGACGTCCTCAGATGGTGCAGACAGGAGCCCTCAAGCAACTTTGGGGGAACGTATTAAATCTAAAAATTGTTCTTTTTTTTTTTTTAACCATTTCCTGAGTGTCTTTTAAACACAGCTGGTAGTTTAGCTCGAGACAACACAGCATTTGCATGCACGGGATGGTGATGGACACAAGCTCATGAAACATCCATCTTTTTTTTTTTTTTTATTGTATTTCATCAGCTTTGTGCATTTAAAACTCCTCAGGTACATTTGTCAACTCAGATCTTTCATACGCTTCAGAAAGACTCTACTGCGTCCTTGTGGCTGATCCACAAAGTGCAGCACAACACAAATCAGGAAAAATAAATCACATTATATCATTTATTTTTAATATATTTTCTTTTCTGGCTTTTATCTGCAAGCAAATGTACAGTCGTTTGCCGTTGATAGCTACAGAAAGTTGGCAAAAAATCCACAAGTAAATCTTGATATGACTCTGTTAAAAACTGTATACAAAAAGACCCCAAAACTGTACATCAATTAACATAACTACATTATATATTGTTCATATATATATACACTGTATCTGAGTGTACAGTGATTTATATATACCGTTGGTTATGAGAAGTATAGATCACTGTACAGTAATACATCGTAAAAGATAACATTCTGTTCGAAAGGCTGTCGAAAGGTTTTGAAAGATCGGGACAGTCAGGACGAGAGCGACAGTTCGGTACAGCGAATCCACCGTTAATGGCTTTGAAAGTTTCTACAGCAAAGTGTCAGACGAGACGGTTCAGTGCAGGGGTGTGTCTGAGCATCAGCTATCACCGTGGGAATCTGTTTTAACGCCATGTGCGCGCACACACACACACACACACACACACACACACACACGCACGCGCACACACACACACGCACACACACACACACACACACACACGCGCGCACACACAGAGGAATCCATTGTTGTTTGTCAGTTTGGTTGTTAAATACTCTCTACATAAATAAGACACACATTAAATATTGTTTCCACAAAGTAAAAAAAAAAAAAAAAGGTAACAAAGCCTCACATCATCTCTGACATACATACTTTTTTTGGGGGGGAGGGGGGGATTGATTTGTGCCAATATCCTGTCAGATTTATATGGATCAGTGTGATCTTACAGCTTGATTCTTGGTGGTTTCTTTTTTATTTAGCCAATTATAGACCTTGTCTGACGTACGAAGCTCTTTATCTCCAAATCCTTTAACTCAACTCAGAAAGAAATGAAAATATGAAGTAATAAATGCTACAATAAAGAGCATGTTTACCCTCTGGTGGTTGAAGCGGACAGACAGTTCGAGCTCCTGTAACAGACTCTTCACTGCGATGGATGATGTTTTAATCTAAGACACATTTTGTAACACCCACTACCACTTGGCTGCAGCTTAGAGGCCACATTTTTTGCGAGGGGTCATTGACAAAGAAGGCAATTTTCCAACTTTAGTTTGGTTATACTGTATGAATTGACTGGCTTATTAAAGACTGAAGGACGATCAACAACCTCCGACATGACAGGCGCCTTATTTTTAGGTGGATTTTTTTTTTTTTTTATCAGATTTTATTTTTGTCTTCTTCCATAGCAGTCATGGTACTAAATACTGGCGCACAGTTTAGGTTGAAAAACCTGAAAACATCCCTCCAACACCCTCTATCTGCCAAAGCTCAATTTGAATTTACAATAGAAGGAAGGACTAGACTTCGAATTAAATGCCTTTGCAATCTGATTTGACGGAAATTACAGCAACAAGAAAACATACACTTACTTGCAGCAGTATTCTGTCATTTAGATCTGTAATTTTAAAGCGCCAGAAGGAGCGTCTGAATGGCCGGACACTGCTCAGGGAAAGAAAGAAAATATGCTCGTTTTCCTTTTGTTATTTTGGCCGAACTGACCCTTTAAATAGCAAATCAAAGAGCCGGAAGGATTTCATCATCACAGAATCCAACAGTGCAAGAGCCCCTTCTGCTTGCTGTTAATTTCAAGTTATGGGATAAAAGAAAACATAGACACAATATTAAAAAAAGAAGTCATGGTTTGTAATGTTGATTGACAGCAGGTGATTGATCAAGCAGAGCGGGAGCTCTTCAAGTTTTCAGATGACGGACCGTCATCTCTCCTGTGTGTAAACGAGGGGATTTCACACATTAAGCAGTAAAAATAACATCTCAGAGACAGATGCCCTCGTGGGCATGTACAAAACATCTGGAATAAAACCAATAGAAAAACAAACGCTAATCATAAGTCATTGAATCTTTTGGTGCAAGTGGTCATTCATTTTGTTGACTGATAGAGTTTGTTCAGACGACTCTTTTTGGACTGTGAAACCTGCAATACACTCATTTTTACATTCACCTTTTCACTAACATATCCTCTCAATCACTCCTCAGTTGTGCTTCCATCCATCCATCACCTGCAGAGCCTTTGTACCATCCAAGTGCCTATTAGTAGTAATAAAGTCAGCTTAAAGCGAGCGGAGACAGTTGAGTACAAACAAAGACACAGTAGAGCTCATAAACTAGCACAAGGCACCTAAATGTAAAGCAGCTAAAAGTATCTGTAGCAGCAACAAGGCTTTGGTTCATAGAAGTACTATCAGTAAAAGAGTACAAAATAGCTTTTCTACTCTGTCTCACAATGGATGGATTGATGGATGAATGGCTGAGGAGATGGAGGAGAGGACAGACGAGAGGATGATGATGATGATGATGATGATGAGGCAGGTGGAGCCGACTGTCACAGAGGTAGGAAAGCGTCCGCATCGCCTCAGCAGAGGGAGAGGGAGAAAAAAGAGGGAGAGAGACGGCTAGAAAGAAAGAAACATAAGTGTTGAAACAGGAAAGTGTGAGACAGGATTCAAAGACTGCACTGTGAAGGCCCCGTTTTTTTCAAGGTAGAGAATCTCATTAGACTCTTGTGACACCATCAGAAGGATTTTAAGAGCTCGAGCACGGAGCTATTAGATGCTATAATCACTCTGATCTGCACACATAAAATACCTCAGATTCTGTTGACATTCGCTGGAAAAAAATCCAGATGAATAGATGTGAATATCTGACTCAAAATCTTCACTTTTCTGTCACGTTTTCTTTAAATATAATTCTCACCTTTTTGCATTTGAAGGATTTGGATACTTATCATGACAATGTCGAGGCACTATCCTCTGAAATATTGGACCTTTACCTGTAAACAACTTTCATCATGTTCCTTTAAGAGTTTATTCGCTCTAAGGACAAAACTTTAAGGTGAGTTTCAGGAGCCGCAGCAAAAATTAATCAATTATTGATCTACAGAAAATTAATGAATGCATTATTTTTGTTGCAGACCTAACAAGTTCAATAAAACAATAAATTATTCATTTAAGGCATCAGGTAGTTTCTACATAAAAAAAGGAGTGTTTTATGTTATGATTATCTCAATAAGGACACATTTTTAATATTATTTTTTAAGGGGCACAAAACTCAGATGCATTTTCCTACTTTAAGATGATCAATACATTCCATATTCTTTCTAGAGACCGGTGACATTTCACAGATCACAAACTGCCTCACAAACCATGAGGTCATATTATCTTTCTGTTTCTTTGGTAAATGATTCAGTGAAAATAAAGTGGTATTTAAAGTGACATTAAGGCAATAAGAAACAGCTAGGAAGTCATCACACAGCCATTTCTACTGGATTCTATCACTAACCAACAAGCTAACAGGGTTCTGCAGAGATGAATACCACACACACACACACACACACACACACACACACACACACACACACACACACACACACACACACACACACACACACATCACAGGCGCTCTACACTACCTACATGTGAGTTTGAAAGCATAAATGTTGGATGCGGAGTTAAAGTTGGTCTTTTTTCTTTAACGCATCATAAAAAATAAACGAAACCTCTTGAAACCAACTCCAAGTCACCTTCCCAACACTCAGGCTTTCCTCTCCTACGACAGCCCTCCTTACAATGCTGTAGGACCTGAGCCCAGAGTCCTACGGAGTGTTTCTGGACAACATGTTTGCACACAGGCAACACCAGTTAGTCCTACGGAGGCAGAACAGACGGAGAGAAAGAGGAGGAGAAGGAGAGATGCAAGAAAATGTTTTGGTCAGAGAGAGCTTGAGCTGGCTTAAGCACTGTTACAGTCTTCTTCATCATCGTCATCCTCACAATTCCAGTCACAGCACATCGTGATTATCCCCATTAAAAAAATCCTAACAGTTAAAGTACACTTCAGCTGCCGTCGAAAGCAGACGTAAAGGGCCAGTGCACATATCCTTCGCTCTTGTGACATCAATGCACTAAGCCCTTTGCACGTTGTGGCGGCGAGTGAGGCCCTGTGGATGCAGTCCTTCCCAGAGCCGTCCCATAGTGCTTTGTGCAACACCTGGCTGCTAATTTATGAAGGTCACTTTCAGTGTAATCCCTTCTGCTGAATTACAGATACCTGCTAGTAGCAACATAATCCGTTATTTGAGTCCAGTTATTTCAGTTTGGGCAACTTTACTTTCCAGTTCAACTCCAAATGGATGCCATTGTATCTGATATCAGAACATAAGAGTAGAAAAAAAAAACATCAGACAAACAGAAATAAATTAGACTGAGGTCTCAGGCCCGGCCGCGCTGTAAGCGTGCCCCTGCTTCAAGTGGCGGGCGCCATCGGCAAACCGGAGGAGGGGGGTGAAGGTGCAGTAGTCTGGTGTTCTCTGCCACCGTGTGAACATGATTTTCTTTGTAAAGGTTTCAGACCTTCGAGGGTTCGGGGCGTTCCTTTGGTTGTCCGAGCCTCGCCGGTGGCGGCCGGCCTTGGACGGGGCGTGGAGAGACGCCAGGGGGGTGAACTCCGACAGCTGGCCCTTGTAGAGTTTGTCAGCATTCTGTACGGGTGTGAGGAGGGAGGAAGAGGAGGCAGAGTGGGGGAGAAAGAGAGAGGAAAAAAGAAGAAGAGGAAAACTTGGTATCTGCGTCGTGATGCACAAAGCTCTCAGAGAGCAGGTGGAGGTGACACTGTCGTCCCAGCTGGCCAGAATACATCAGTATAATATTCAGGTGTCTGCACACTGACTGTAACCAGTGTTTAGCACCAAACTGAACTAAATGTTAAAGTGACGTATCCTTCGGAGGTGTCTTTTTTTTTTTTTTAAATCACTGCAATTTTGAAAGATAAACAGATGATTTCACACCTCTGATTAATCGGAGAGACTTAATCTTAAAATAATATCTGCTTCCTGATCTACTCAGAGGCTTCTGCTATCTACTACTTGGAGATGACACAACTCTGAATCACCAGACAAGTTAGTTGTTTTTATAATTTCATTACTAAAGTATGTTTTACATGAACTTAATTGGCCAGCTGAGCTGATAATGTCCCATCCACTCTGTTCAGACACAAGAAATGCTCATTACACAAAACATAAACACATGAATATATCTGAAAACACCATAAGCTTGCTGCATAGAAAAAAACAAACATGCAAAAGTAAACATGCATGAACATCCAGTGCCACTCTGAGTCTCTGCAGCAATGAAATGAGCCACGAGATGGCACCAAAGCTCCATGTAAGGAATCACCACGTCGAGATTTAGGGTCACGAGCTTTTAAGACCTTCACACTCAAACACACACACACACACACACACACTTCAACCCATGTGTTAGTCCAGTAAAACATCCCAAAGTCCAGTCTGTGAAACCACACACCACAGAGAGGTGAACCCATCACAGCAGGTCGGTGTGCGTTTTACCGTGCTGAAGCCCTCTAAGCTTCTGTGACTGCTACTCCATCTAGTAAGGACTCAGAACTCTGGAAGGCCATCGCCCTCTCAAACCTTTCCTCATCCCTCACACGCTGTGGACACACACACACACACACACACACACACACACACACACACACACACACACACACACACACACACACACACACACACACACACACACACACACACACACATTTGGAGACAAACACGTTAATACACATAAAATACAGATGATGTAACCGTAGTATTGAAGGAAGACTGACTTCTAAAAGTCATGAGGGCCACACACAACAATATATCCAAATGCGGATGCAGAGGCATGCACTCATATAAGAGTGTAACATGCAAAACAATAGAAAAGATTATGGGATGCAGAGAAAGGAAAATAGAAAGGAAGAAGTATTGTACACAGAGACAGGAGCAGAGGCGGAGGGTCACCTCCACGAGGGCTGGGTTAGAAACTGATTCTGCTGGAGGTCTGAGACAGCATAAAGATGGTGGAGGGCTCGGAGGCAAGGCACCGACGCTTAGTCTGCCACGGAGGAGAACCAGAGGAGGAAGGCAAGGGAGGAGAAGAGGAGAGGAGGAGGAGGAAGAAGCAGCAGGTCAGAGGGAGGAGTGAACAGAGAGAGGAAGAGTTAAAGCTGTCAGATCTTCCACATGATCAACTTGTAAGAGTTAAAGCAGATTGTTCGTTTTAGGCTACATAACAGAGGAGCTACGTTCAGAATTATCTCCACAGGTCACAGGAGGTTAGTTATTAACAGTTATGAGGGAGGTTGTGGGAAAAGGACCTGTTTAGAGGGAGAAATGTGAAAGTAGGTTTCTGTAGAAAGTTTCAACTTCACTGCAAACAGGAGACAAACACAGATAAGAGGCTAAACACACTTTCTTGACTGATTTACTCTGAACATCCTGGACAAGTCGACATCACTCATCCTGTATCAATATACAGCACCTCCACCTACAGTAAGATTTACTCTGTGACTTACAGCAGCTCCACTGTAACTGGATCCCAGAGCTTCAGACAGCAAGTGTTCTTATTTAATTTCTATTTTATGCACATAATTTCATACATTTTGTTCTTCTGTCAAATTTCCCTGCTAATTAATGCATTCAAGCCTGTAATATTTCTCACTGTTCGCACATCTAATCATACCAGTCTTAAAAGTGAATGTCTTTACTGGAAGTGTGGAGGAGTAAAACAGGATTCTTATTCCCCATTAATAAAATGTTCGCAGTGTTATTTGCTTAAAACACGTGACATGAATTCTATCGTACTTGTGTTTCAGAAATAAATGAGCACTGCACACAGACGGAGAGGCTCACTGACTTACATCCAGCAGGGCGGAGACGTAGTCAAACCCAGCGGACATCTGCTGACCCGCAGTCCTCGGTCAGACACATCATTCACAGCATTATAACAGTTAATAAAGTGTATTGTCTGTATAAACACCAGTAGTTTGGAGGTAAATCTGCTAAATATAAATTTGTGAATCACTGCTTTAGCTGTGTAAACTGGCATTTTATGAGAATGTATTTAGAGAAAGAATCAAACTTGACTGAAGAAGAAATGAAGTGACAGGTCGTGGAACCAGTTTAGGAGGACGCATGGTCATCAATGTTGTTAAATGTAAAGTAAAAATTCAAAAAGGTACAAATGCTTTGTGACAGTGATGACGTCATCTTGTTTATGTTGATGAATCCAACATAACTCTCCATTCATATATGTTGATGTGCCCACCTGTATGCGTTCAGTAGTGGTGGGCCACAGAGCCCTGCAGATGACCTTCTTCACCACATCTGGCAGCAGACTGGCCACTATCAGGAGGATAATACTGAGCCAGGCCGGGCCGCTGGACAACATCTGCATGAACACGTAGTACATCCTCTGGTAGTTGAGGAAGGGCCTGAGGGAGAGGAGGGGATCAAACATGAAGATATCTATTCAACATTCAGGTGAAATATGAAGATGTGTGTTGAAACATACCAGATGATTCCTCCCCACAGCAGAGAGAAGACCACAAAGAAGATCAGAGAGCCCCAGATGACAAAATGGTTGATCCAAGTCCAGTAGTGAGTATCTAGAACCAACTACAAGACAGAGATGAGATAATAACATCAATGAGACTTTACACAGCCTTGAGTCTGGGTGTTTTCAAACTGTAATGCATGTTTACCTTGAAGGTAACAGTGAAGACAAGCACAGTGAAGACCAGCGTCCCGAATGTCCAGTTTCCAAACATCTGCAGAGGAAAAGTGATGAAAGCTGCTGTTATTGACACATTGACGTCACCTTTTAATTGAGTTTGTGTTATAAATTAATGTTTGTTAAATGCTTTAATACCTGCAGGTATCATACTTCATTTGTAACATGACTATAAATTCACTTGCTGGAGGTATTGTAATGCACACAGAGGTAAACTTAAGTGCACATATTCAATAGGAAGTCAATCAATCGGACAGATGGCAGGGAGCTCAGGTAGCAACGTTCAGGTGAGGAGTCGATTTTTAGATGACTGATGGATGGAAGAATGACATGTTTCTAAATAACTTAAATGTTTCCATTTTTAAATGAACATTAAATGCTAAAACATTTTAAACTTAAAGACCAACATGAAGCAGGGCAGTGTCTTCAGTATACAGTCAGTCTCTTCAGGGTAGATTTGAAAGGAAACGTTTTTGAGCATGACTAAATATTAACAACACCATGGAAACTATTTATTGAGTGCAACACATTACAGATGTTTGCAACGTAGTAGAAAGGATTTCCATATAAATAACTGTTTCCATAGTTTTATGACATAAACAAGATGGCGGTCTTAAATCAACAACACTTCAGTGTACTCTTTCTTGATATTTTGATGGCAGTGCTGAAGATTGTCTGCACAAAGCAAAGCTGTTTCATAACTTTATGTAGTCACTGAGTTATTTAGCCTCTCATCCTGACTTAAAGACTACTATGGTATGTTAAATGTGAAAGAAATTAAAAGTCAAAAATATATTGATGCATCAATATATTTAAAACAAACTACTTGAACTATTAAATCCCCAAACAACATATTTTAATAAATGCATTTTTAGCAAAATGCTAAAGTTTGTATTGAACATCTTATATTCTTTAATAATATATTATTTAGCATAATACTGTAAAAACATTTTTAGCTTCCTAGAAATACTTGCATTCAGCCGAAAAATGATTTTCTTCAATCAAACGTTACAGCAACAATTAGATTTGTTTGTGTTGGTGATCTATCTGCCTTGTGTGTCTCCACTTTAAAATCTCCATTACAGTTCGATAACCAGGCAAAATTCAGGATTCGCTCTTCCCTTTTATTTTTTTGTAACATTTTGACAGCTTCAGATTTACTTTCTGTTGGATGAACAAATCACCACCGTTACCTTGCATCCATTTCTGTTATTTTCTTTACAAATAAGCCTTTAAAAAGTCCTAATCATCCAGAAAGTAACAAATCTGTCAATAATCGTCTAGTATAAAGGGAGCACCATCAGCTGCAGAGCAATTAGATTAGTACGATGGCTAAATGTCTCAAATGTCATGTAATGGAAGTAGGAGCACACATTTTTTTCTGTTTTCATTCAACCCCTGCTTTTAGGAGAAGTCATAACACACAAAGAAAGCACATAGAAGGTGTAGCTGAGGTGTTCGACCGCTAACAGCTGGACACATGGACATGGATCTCGGGAAAGGCGGGTTACTACACAGAAGCCTACAGATGATGTGTCTACAGCAAGCATTAAGGACTGGACATGAGATGAACGTGAGTGTGTATGAGGCCGTGTGGTGGTGACCAAAACAGGAAACTGGAAAGTGAAAACTAGGGAGAGGTGACAGAGAGACAGGGACAGGCTTACCATCTGTGTGTTGGTTGTCATTAGCTGGGAGGAGGAAAGAGAAGCAAAAAGAAAAAGCAACACAAAGGTAAGAGGATAGAAAGAAGAAGAGGATATGGCCAGAAGAAAATCAAGGAAAAATAAACAGTTTTGTGGCTGAAATAAAGTAAATTAATTAGATGCAAAAAACAATCTAGTGAAATCAAGCAGCTCAGAGCAGTCCGAAAGGTTTCTGGGAGCTGCTTGAAAATCAAAAGGAAACAAATACAGAGGAAGATAGCGGAAAATCTGACATGCTGTTGTGCATTGGATGTGAATGGAGAAACATCGGCCCCTTTTATATACACATATATGCATCTGTCAGTCCACGAGAATATTCTTCACTAAAATGAAGGTGTTAAACAAGCAACCTTCAAACTTTTTCAGCTATACCTTTTGAGTCATATTCTGCAAAGATGCACAGGAAGGATAATCTGACATTTCCAGGCCTGAACGAGTACGTGCTGCACATTTCTTGAAAATAAGATGGGAGTTTGTGCATCAAATATTGTCCAAGACAAGAAGAGTTCTCCTTGGCTGAATTTAAGCGTCTGCCACAGACACTTGGATGTTACCTGTCCGTTGCTGGTGAACGTGGTGTTGTCAAACAGGAAGTAAGCACCGAAGAACATCACCACGGCGTCGTACACGCCCAACATGGTCCAATAGATGAAGATGGGCCACCGCAGCAAAGAGTTCTTCGCAATATCTCTGTGAAGATGAAACACAAGATTACAGTCAGCATCATGAATGCCTCATGCTGACCATCTCTCATGTGACTGATGGCACGTTTATAGATCAATACTAAAGTACATTGGTGGCCTTCGGGAGGCTCCTGAACAAGAAATGCAGGTAATGAGATACTTTAACTTCATTGACCTTTGCATCTGTAAGAAATAATTCCTGATTATGTTATAGGCTGTAAATAAACATTGATCTGAGACCCTTTATTCTTCTTAAAAGTCTCATTGTTTGTGACAAAAGATGATCATTTTTAATTTAATGTTAAATATTCATGTTCTTCTTTCGCTCATGAGGCTGGGTTAAATACTGTGCTTGTAGGGGAATAACTCTGGAGGAGTCCAGCTGAAGTGCAGCCTGTTTAACACAGAACAGATGGGTCGTTATTTCCTCAGTAGATTGAATCATTAAAACATCCAGAGAATGTGTCTCCTTGTTTACCCAGCATTGAACAGATGACTGTTGCAGAGCTGATGTCAGATGACCTCCAGAGTCTTATTCAATTATTCAGGATCAGTTTCTGTCACAGAGATCTGACTGAAGAGTCACACACAGACAGCAGAATGAGTATTCCTACAATACTAGGTTCACTAACCGATAGAGAGACGGGTCCTTCTTCAGGATGTCCATGTTAATGTGTTGCTCTATGAGACTGTAGAGCAGAATGGGCAGCGAGGTAAAGCTGATGTTGTAGAGAGTCAAGTAAGCTGTATCGTACAGCGGCTGGGGTTTAGGATAGAGAGCACTGTTAGTCTCTTTGCTTTTTTTAAATTATTTAAGCTTCAGTGTGTTTTGTGTGTGCCGACCTGTTGTGAGAAGCCACAGAAGAACTGGTAGAGGAACTGGGGGAAGATGAAGCAGACGTTCTGGGAAATGAGAAGAAGAGCAGTGATTAAAGGCATGATAATGTCTGCACAATGTTTTGCAGTTCACTGCACAATTGAGCTAAAGCCAAAAACTCCAAAATTAAAATCAGCTTTAATAAAATTAAAAAAGGAAACAAAGTTAAAAACAGTCTTAAACACTACATTAAACGGGCAGGCATCCCTCTACCTTGTAGAAGAAGTATTGCACAAGCTCAGAGATGCGTATGTAGTAATAATGTCCGTGCACGAGCAGTATCTTCTTGAGGTGTTTAAACTTTGGGATGGCGTAGTCACTGTTCCTCACTGCCTGGCGACCCTCCTTACCCATAATACCTGTAGAAGTTAAACACATTTACAATGAAAAGTATTATCAACAGGATAACAGGAGGTTTATTGACTTTATTACACATGATTGTCCAATTCTAGGATTTTAGAGGAGTCTGTTAGCCTGTTAGTGGAGGATGAGCCAAAGTGGCAGAATACTAACCAATGCCAACATGGGCCTCCAGGATCATGCTGACATCATTAGCTCCATCTCCGATGGCTAACGTGATTGGATGCTCCTTGGAGGCTTTGATCAGCTTGACAATCTAGAAATACAAAAGTGATATCATACCTTTCACTCCTTTTAGCAGCTTAATGCATCCACACAAAGCAATAAAACCAAGTGGAGTTATTAGCTTTATACTAACTCTTAATGACATGATTGCAAACCATTAACAGCTCTAACAGGCACTCGAGGACCAGGTAGTATCTGCTGTCTGCTGTACCTGTGCTTTCTGCAGCGGCGCCATCCGACAGCAGAGAACGGCGCTGCAGTTGCGGCAGATTTCCAGGAAGATCTCCTTGTAATTCCCTGAGTTTGAGTCCTCCTCGCTGGGCCTCATCACCGCGGAGAGGGTGGCTCCGTCGATGATCAGACCGTAGTCAGTACAGTCACCTGATAAACTGCAGAAACACAAAACCTGTCAATACCAGCCTGCAGAGTAACACTGAATAAAACACGATAAGAAAATAATGAGCCAGAGAGGACAGCTTTGCCCACCCAGAGAAGGTGTCCCGGGTCATGCCTCCATGGTGCCTGAGGACCGTCCTGCTCAGGTCAAACAGGACATCGTGAAGACTCTGCTCCTCGGTACGCTTGGTGGTCAGTTCCAGGATCTGGGTGTTGCGACGAAACAGCTTGCTGGCGTAGCAGGTTGCAGCCGCCGTCTCCATCTTGTCTCCGGTCAGCACCCACACCTTCATGCCGGCTTGGTGCAAAGACTCGATGGTGTCGGCTGCTTTTTCCTGGAGCCTAAAAGTGGGACAACACAGACAGAATAAATGCATTTGTTTTGCTTCTATACTCAGCAACAACAGAACCATGCAGGTTAACTACACTGAGATCATTTTCTCTTTGTGCAGGATGAGCTGACTTGCCCCTGGGTTAACAATTTCTGTTAAGCCTGCAGTATAATTGCGTTAGCTGCACGTGTGGGTTGAAATGCTGCTTGCCCTCACTCACTGTGGCTCACTCAGAAGTGGGGCAGCATCTCTCAAGGCAGTAGCATGCACAGAAGTACTGAAATGCTCTGGGAGTGCAGACATTTACACATTTATATACAAAAAAAAGTGCACACCTTAATCAAGACAGCACAGCTTTTGCAACTATAGGGCCACTGAAGTGCTCTGATATTAGAATAAATAACAAAAATAACAGAGCTACAAGCTGTAACCCAAAGTTTTTGATATAAAGACAGATTGTTGATGTAATACGCCCACAGAAGTGTCCTTTAAAAGAGATCCTCCACCTGTCCTCCACAGCAGTGGCTCCCAGCAGTATCAGGTCTTTCTCGACGATGTCGTAAGCCTCAGCCAGCCGTTTATCTCGGTCGTGCAGTGCCAACTTGGCCCCGTTCAGGAGATGGCAAACCTCCTGATATTGATCGGGGCTCAGAGGGCGATAGGCAACACAAAGTGTCCTCAGACCCTCCTGCAAGAGAGCGGAGATTAGGTTGGATTAATAGGGCATATCAAGGAAGAATCAACAGAGAAATAATCTGCAGGAAACTTGTTAAATTTTCCATCATAAACATTTTTGCAAGAGAAACAAACAGCAAAATAAAAGTGTTTTTTGAGTTTGTGTTCTGAATGTGAGTATGTGTGGGCACCAACTGTACTTTCCATTTCAGTTTCACAACAAGTACAACATCCACCACATTTCTTTCCATTTCCACTGAAAGCTACCATTTATCAGCAGCTGCAACCACAGCAAGCAAGAAGTTACTGACCTGGTTTTCACTACAAGCCGTTTCACTTTGTTTGGTGCATCTTTATGGATGAAATGCATTTAAACGTAACCCTCAAGAAGTCGTACTCTGTTCAACTCAAGCTGTGAGCTTTAATTCAGCACGTTGGGAGTCATTATGAGATGAAGTTTTGCAGTTAACTGCTATATTATGTACATGTTCCCCTAAACCTGCCTACTTCTACCGTCCACTACGACTACTCCCACTGATTGGCTTCCTCTGGTAGCCACGGCAACCGTGGTCATGTACTGTAACTGCGGAAACCAGTGAAGTCACAAAACCTTTGTCGCTCTCAGAAATGTCCCAAGTGAAGAAGACGTCCTGTTACTTTATGGATCCGTGAGAAAACAAGGCAGATTTTGTGTGTGTGTGTGTGTGTGTGTGTGTGTGTGTGTGTGTGTGTGTGTGTGTGTGTGTGTGTGTGTGTGTGTGTGTGTGTGTGTGTGTGTGTGTGTGTGTGTGCGTGCGTGTGCGCTCTCTCACCACGGCGTTGTGCTCCACCCGAGCTCTGATCTGATCCACCTTGCCTGAGATAACCCTTGGGAAGATGGACGAGTCTGCACCTTTGCAGAACAGATACACCTCACCTGCACACACACAGACCAAAAAATAAAGTGTATAAGAGAAAAATCACACGTCAAAATCAAAATATATATATATATGTATATAAGTTGTATGTGTATTACCATTGTTGGCCCTGACAATGACACTCATCCGCCGTCTTACTGAGTCAAATGTTAAAACTTCCAGAAGCTCAAATCTGAAAAAACAAAAAAACAAAACAGGAAATAAAACCAGACAATCACTGAATATCTTGTAATTGTTTTTAAATCGTATATGCACTCTAAATTTATGCTCATAGCTGGAAGGCTGCTTGTTTACGCCGTTACCAAGCAACTCCCTCTTTATGCAGCTGTGACGTGATATTACAGAAATGCACAAGCAGCTTAGATCAGCTGTCATTACTGTTTCAAATAGTCACTCGTATGGCAACATGCTGAAATTATAAAACGAATAAGAAATAATGTTTTATAAACAAATAATATCTTAAATGCATGATAACCTGATATAAATGATAATAGTAATTTTTCCCCAAGTACTAAGGGGCACACTCACCTCTCGATCTCATCCTCCCTGTTCAAGATTTCCATCTGACCGTCCTTGAGTCTGAGATACGTGAAACCGAGCCTGCAGCACAGAACAACCCGCCATTATTTGGAGTGAATGAACTGGATGAGTGAGAAAACAAATTGGGAAACTAAACTCTTCTGAATCATTACTGGCAGTGTGTGTGTGTGTGTGTGTGTGTGTGTGTGTGTGTGTGTGTGTGTGTGTGTGTGTGTGTGTGTGTGTGTGTGTGTGTGTGTGTGTGTGTGTGTGTGTGTGTGTGTGTGTGTGTGTGTGTGTGTGTGTGTGCGTGTGCGAGCTCCACCTCTTCATGCCCTCCACCAGTGCCACCTCGTCTGGAGAAGAGGAGATGTAGAAGGAGGTGGACTTGCCCTGGTGGATGCCGTGCTTGATCCCATCTACCGTCTCCTCCTCTTTCACCTGCACCGTGTGGCACAAACACAACGCCCGGAAGAACAGCTCCTCGTGCTCCTGCAGTGGACCAACACAGTGTTGTGTTATTAACCTAACGCACACACACACACACACACACACACACACACACACACACACACACACACACACACACACACACACACACACACACAGACAGTCAAAGTGAAGCGATGCTCACCCTGGCTTCAGGACCCGGCGATGTGTCAATCATGTCCATACCGGCAGCACCGGACATCAACTGGGGACAACATAGGTCAGTTAAACTCAAACATATATTAACATTAACAGAGCAAATGGAGACTCTGGTGATCAGCTGGCCAAACACAAGCTATGATGATCTACTGGTCATGAATCTGATCTTTAAAAGAAAATGTACAGTATATGTTCACGCAAGACGCGAGCTGTCTATAAATGAACGGTCCAGACAACCGTTACAAACGTCCAGCAGGTTGTTACCTGTCCGTTACAGATAGCCTGAGGTACATAAACGTGTCCGTCCACACAGCACTCAATGAACTCCATGTTGTTCTCCGTCAGAGTCCCCGTCTTGTCTGTAAACACATACTCCACCTGGAGAGAGAGAGAGCAGGGGAAGTGTTCCTATAACTACCCGTCGGTACCTCACAGAGTGGTTTGTTTTACATTATTCTTCTCAGAGTGGAGTCCACTGTGCTACCTGTCCCAGCTCCTCATTCAGGTCTGACGTGTTGACCACAGCTCGCTCCCCCAGCTCCTCATCAAACATCTCATCGTCCCACATGATGAAGTAGGAGCCCAGGAACTTCTGCATCTCAACGGTGACGTACATGGAGACGGGAATGATGTAGTTGAAAAGAACCATGAAGGCCAAGAAGTCTGTGAACGCCCTGATCAGCTGAGGAGGAGGAGGAGGAGGAGGAGGAGGAGGAGGAGGAGGAGGAGGAGGAGGAGGAGGAGGAGGAGCATGAGAAAGCGAAGTGAGGCTGAAGAAGTTTTTACTTCCCCCAGAATTGAATTAAAAGACTCACGATGTGTCTCTGTCTCTCTGTGTCTGTCCTCTGGTTGTACCAGGGCTCATCTCTGTTGGTGTCGGCCTGCCACACATATTTCAGCACCGTGTTGATGACCGCTTTGCTGATGAGGATGCACAGGTAGACCACCAGGTAGGCGTTCATCGACCTGCAGAGGGACACAACAAACAGCTGGTGGTACAGACTACACCTGGTACTGAACAACAGAGACTCAAACCTCGTGGTACTATTCCTTACACTGGGTGGAGAGTAAATTGACAGTAAAAACTACCAGTATGAAAGCAGCTTTGAAGGCTGCCTGACAGTTAATTCTGAACCACTGACAGAAATTAACCAAGAAAAAGCACAAGAACTCAGAAAAGAAAAGTGCTCCTCAGTCAGACAGGTAAAAGCTAGTTTGGAAAGCAACACACTGCACTTTGTCAAAATAGATATTGACATTTATTCTGAGCCAAGTATAAAGGAGGACCAATACAATTGCAGTGGGTTAAACAGGCACAGGTGGTAACCGAGTGTAAATGTAATCCACCTACAGTCAGTCATTTCTACAAGCCATCTGGATACAAGACTCTGTCTACGCCAGATGGAAAGAAAAATGGATCCAGCAAGCCATCGAGACACACACAGACCCTCAGCCAGCGAATAAATGGAGAAAAGTGAGCAGATGGATGAAGGAAGGGCAAAAAAATATCAATGATTATCTAAGCATGTGTTAAAGGAGGCGGCCAAACACAGTCAAGAAGATGTCAATCGACGCGAACAGTTTCTGCTCTAGAAACAGTTTCATGACGTGACAGAGAGAGAGGGAGCTTACTTTTCCACGGCAGATCGTTTCTGAGACTTGGACTGGTAGTTAAGGGCCATTTTGGTTTCCATGCCGGTGTAGATAGCGACCGCTGCAGGGAGGAGAGAGTGCGGTTAAAATGGTTCCACGGGTTTACCTTTTCGCAATCTGACAGTTACAAAGTCCATTGATGTTTTCATCACCTAACCACAGAGGTAGCGGGTATCTTCCAACATATATAAGAGTATTTCATGTAATATTACCATAAATATAGTCAGTGTTCTTGAGTGTGGCTCCTCGGAGCAGCAGGTTCTCCGATCCCAACGGCCTGCAAACACACAACAGCTCATTTAGGCTGTTTCATCACTTATACAATCACATTATTCATATTTTACTATATAAACAAACAAAGAAATTGACAATTAATGACAGAAAATGTTTCAAAAATCCTCATACTCTTTCTTGTGGTATGTTTGGGACTCAAGTTACCTGGCCACTGGCTCATTGTCCATGTAGACGTTGATACGACCCACGAACCTGTGAAGGACAGAGCAGAGAAGAAAAGAAGTGACATAAGACATGTTAGACAGATATTTGTCAGGAAAGCTTTGCTCAGGCCTGTGTGAGTTGTACTGACTTGTACAGGTCCGGCTGCGGTTGTTCACACTCAATAGTGGCGTGGATGGAGTCCACCTCCTTCTCTGTGTTGTACGCTTTGGTGTCCTGAACTGCATAGTATGTCTATGTGGGAAAATGGATGGGAAAATCCAAAAAAGAGAAGGAGGAAACCAGTTTAATTAAAAAGGTATAATTAGAAAAGTTGAGTAATTCAGGAGGAGGAGGAGGAGGAGGAGGCAAAGGTGGTGAGATGGGGATGGAGGGAGGATGAAGGGAAATAGGAGGACAAGAACTCAACTCAATCCAACACACCTTGTGGCTGCTCTCTCCATCCAGGCTGGCTGTTGTAACAAAACACGTCCCATCATCTCGAGACGAGGACAGAAGGATGAGATCACAGGGGAAAGACTCGTTTTCTTTCACCAAGACGACATCTCCGACCTGAGAGACAGACGGAGAAAAGATTTAGCTTGTAACACACACACACACACACACACACACACACACACACACACACACACACACACACACACACACACACACACACACACACACAAAAACACACACACACACACACAAAAACACGTACCCTGAGCCTGCGACTTTGTTTGCGAACCACTTTCCCATGCTGCACCACGAGCACGGGACACTGGTTGACAGAATTGTCTGCTTTGTGTCTCAACCAGTCCTCGTAACCCTGAGAGAGAGAGAGAGATGTGAGAGCGATTGTGTGTGTGTGTGTGTGTGTGTGTGTGTGTGTGTGTGTGTGTGTGTGTGTGTGTGTGTGTGTGTGTGTGTGTGTGTGTGTGTGTGTGTGTGTGTGTGTGTGTGTGTGTGTGTGTGTGTGTGTCTGGTGGTGTACAGTTTGTCGTCAGTGCCCATAAAGCAAAGTGAAGTGACATGAAGTGGACCCGTCATGAAAACCTTTGGGTCTCACCTGTTTAATGGCGGTGACTGTGATGACAAAGAAGAGTGGCAGTCCGCTGGTGATTGGACTTGTGGGAGTGTCGATGATCAGCTGAAATGACGAACACACACACACACACACACACACACACACACACACACACACACACACACACACACACACACACACACACACACACACACACACACACACACATGAAGAACTGAATGACGGATTTAAGGCAGGAGAATAATATGAAATTGACAAACAGCTGTAAAGAGGCTCTAAGTCATGTCTGACCTTAATGTACAGGGAGGTAATGAGAAGTACAAATATATTGACGGACCTTCTCTCCTCCAACTCTCACAAGTAATAATAATAATCTGAATTTGTTGATGCACCCATTAACAGGAACAGCAATAAAAGAAAAATGTAATATACAAAATAAAGGAGATAGAAATGATTTCTCGTGTTGAGACACGCTTTGCAGATTGAAGGTCAATTCATATAAAAAAAAAATAATAATAATAATAATTTACCTGAACTAGAAATATGATGAGGAAGTAGAAGTTGGCAACTCTCCTGAACTGCTCAAACATATTCTTGGGGATGAAGTTCAAAAATGTGTACTGGAAACACGAGACAGAGTTATGTTTAGTCAAACTACACATAAGCAGACAAATCAGAAGCTATCAATGTCAAAGAGAAGCTTAGTGTGACATCACAGGAAAAAGTCATTCATAAAACCTTTTATAAAGCTGGAAAAAAGTGCAAGTTGATCAATAAGCTATCGTCAAAAGTGGTGAAACAGATCACTGAAATTTAAAAAAGGACATCTGTTCTTCCTCAAAAAGCTTCATTCACTATGTTTTCAACACGGTGTCATATTCCCGAGAACAAGTCGCCCACACAATAAAAACCAGCATGAATACTGCTGCGGTCATGACTGTCCTCCTGTCGAGTCCTTTTGTTCTACCTTAAACAGAGGACACCACACATGATTGGTTTGGAACATTTCTGTTGACAATATTTCTGTCGAATCTCAATAACGCGTGTTTTGATCTTCGCGTGGGTGTTTCCGCCGACCTTGGAGGAGACGATTCTGTTGTCGGGAAACCTCTGTTGAATGAAGGCCTCAGCTCCCGGAGGAGGCTCCTTTTGTCCGATGTAAACCGTCCTGTTGTCGACCCAGTTCTCCTCACCGACACACTGCAGGGGAACAAAACAAGACATCCAGTCTGAGAACGTGCGTGTGTCAGTTCACGTGTTAATTCATACAGTTTGTCTTGTTTAAGTCATATATATCAGACATTTATAATGACGGGCAGCGTACACACACTGATTCCCAGACATTTACAGAGGGTTAGCATGAACGAGTAAATTCTCCTCTATGAATGACAGCTTTTGTTGCCACGGATACACAGACCTGCATGTGACTCAGACTGGAATGCAGAAAACACACACACACACACACACACACACACACACACACACACACACACACACACACACACACACACACACACACACACACACACACACACGCAAACTGATGAAACGCTATGATAATTTATTCCTTCGAAGAATCTCTGATTCTGAACTGTTTGCACAATGAGTGAACTCAAAAATGTCCAAACAAAAAAACAACAACGACTAAACGTAACAACGCAGAGCTTATAGTCGACGAGAGTGACGAGGCCCGTGTGTCTGGAAATTCTAATACTCTAGTTAAACCTGAAAAATGCAAGTCAGACGTATGGGCTTAAAGTATTTCAGGCAGGACTGAACCTGCATGAGAAACACACACTTTGAGTTCAGATGGATTTGGAGAACACACACGACTCCAGCTCTAAATCCATTCATTCATAATCATGTGAAGAATTCAGTTTCAGGGCAAAAAAAGCAAGCGGAGAAAAAATTATTATGCATTTGTATGATATGTTACACTGTAATAGATTAAACTACTGTTTTAATTACTGTTTTATTCCCAAAGTGGTAAAAATGATTTTAAATGAGAATAGCCATCAACAGCTTCAACTAAATAGTTTGAATTGTGTGTAGAGGCAGCAGCCATCTGGTCATTTTGACCTGCACTAACCAGAATGAGAGGTGAGCCTGGACAAGACATCTGAACTAAACCTAATCCTCTCTTTTCCTCTCATTCTCCCAGTTCCTCTTTCGTTTCAGACATGAAACCTCCTTTGCACACGTTAAATCACAACAAATCAACACGGCGAGTTGTTTCGCTCGTCTGTAAATAGTCTGTCTACAAACACATATTCACACACATTCACACACGTAACGAGAAGTGACAGTAATCTGTGGACAGTGAATGAGATTGAGTGTCAAGAAGCTGCATGGCCCAGTTTCTTTTACTCTCACTGTCTCTCTCTCTCACACACACACACACACACACACACACACACACACACACACACACACACACACACACACACACACACACACACACACACACACACACACACACAGCAACCAGTTAACTCGCTGCTCTAAGATTACCTTGTTCAGAGCTATTTATATGCGGTGACCTCCAATTATCTTAGAGAGAGCAAAGAAATGATGGAAGTGGAGAGGAAAACTAAAAAGCAAAGGAAAATTGATGCATGACTAAATATTGATGCCCCCTACACACACAGAGCGTGAACCATCACTGTCTTTACCACACGGAGGGGATGAATTGATGCTGTATTGAGACTGAAGCTGCCGGTGCCGCCAGGACTCACTGCCCTGCATGCTTTACACGTCTCCAACACACCTGAGTCGAATGAATGGGTCGAGTCAGTTGTGTCGGAGCAGGGAGAGACATCTAAAACGTGCAGGGACGTGCTATAAAACCAGAATAAATGTGTATACCAGCGATCTGATTTATGATGGAGGACTGAGGAGATGAAAACCAGATAGCGCGGAAAGCTCGCCAACTCTGTCGCCCACGATCCTCCTCTCGTCCCCCCACCTGCCTGCTTCGTCTGCTTCACCGAACACATTTACACATCTCCTGTGAGTTGTGTGCTTGTGGAGGACAGCCACACACACACACACACACACACACACACACACACACACACACACACACACACACACACACACACACACACACACACACACACACACACATTAAAAGAGGGGTTTGGTTTAGGTCTCGTGTTGCAAGTCATCCTATTGTGATGTAATACTCAACCACTAAAGGCTTTTTACGGCATATCATAATGTGTCACATTACAAATGTGATAGTATTTCATGGAGATGCCACTAAAACGGTGGCAGCCTGTTAGTCTAATATCTAAAACGTCATCTATTCACATGCATTGTATCTTTACAACCTGGCTATTATTAAGGAGCACAGTATATGTTGTAAATAATTTGCATACAATGAATGTGAATGGACTTTATGAGTCCACCGTGACTCAGCGGCAGCGAGTTTAAGCAGAGAATCAGTTGGCCTCCTGTCTTATTGTCCATTTTGTCCCTAATGGAGCTTTATTGGTTTTCTCACCTCTTTCCTCTCCGTCTCTCACCACAACCTGGATGGCCTCTAAGTCCACAATCTCTCCTATCGATTATGTTTAGATTTCATCCGGATTTGAGCTTTTCCCATGAAAGCCTGTCTGCGCCTAATCAAATAAAATAGCATCTTTACAAAATAAAAGCTGAGCTCATAAAATAAAACTGCGCCGAATTAGTCCTGGAGCTTTCAGACTTTGGAAGTAACTGGAGACTTTGGGCTATTCTGGACCTTGATAATCAGTTTTAGCGGCGTTTCATGTTTCAGGACGTGGCAGGTTTCAAGGGTGTATTTATAGTTAGAAGGGAAACATTTGTGGTCGGGAGAGAAGGATGGAGAGAGCTCACAGGCTTTGTTTCTGTCCGTCTCATTCAGCACCCACATCTACTTTCCTGAAAGCTACGTTAGTGGAGAGCAAAGGGAAACCTTTAGGGACACAGACTAATACATCCTTGTATTGCAACATCAGACATGTATGAGAGCAGGAATACATGAACCTACAATGTTATCTCTGTATTCACTGGTCCACAGGATATATTTAGACAAGCCTCACGTGTACGGTTCTTCTGATACTGTATATCTTTACTACATCAGATTTTGGTTGAGATCCTAAATCTGTGTGTGTGTTTTAGGAAGTGAAACTGGCACTGTGAATATGTGCTATTTTATCTCTTAGAGTGACAGTGCAACAGCTGGGCTGTCTGTGTCAGATTTGGTTTCATAAAAAGATCATGTAAAGCCCCATGTTTTCAGTTTTCATAAATAGTAGGTTTAAAAAAAAAATCTGTTAAATTGCATTAAATGTTAAAAATGCGAATCTATCTGACATAGTGCATAATATTTATGAATAGAAAGTTTAAGATCAAAGATACAAAGGTTTAGTGTTTTATTTCCCTCCTCTCTCGTTCTCTTTAGAGAAGTCGTCAACTATGTAAAAGATGACTTCAACAGCAAAGGGTGGAAACAGAGGATTGTTATCTGAGTATCTGTCTGTGTTCCTAATTTTTCTGTTAGATTTGAAATGTTAAAAGAAAAAGCCGAAGAAAATAATGAAGAGAAAAATTTGACCCAAATCCAATTTAAATGTGAACAAATCAGCGATTTAAAAATCACACACACACACACACACACACACACACACACACCCTAGACAGACACAAATGTGAACAAATCAGGAACAGACCATTTAAAAAATCATGGGCCCGCCCACACACACACACACACACACACACACACACACACACACACACACACACACACACACACACACACACACACACACACACACACACACACACACACACACACACACACACACACATTTCCACATCAAGCGATTACAGAAACTTCCTTAAAAATCCTTCGTCACAGGAGTACGATTCAGATGTGACTTCCACACCAGCATGACTAAGACACACATCATCACAGAGAATATAAAAGCAGCAGATTAATCAATAATTATCACCACAAAATAACAATTCAATCAGTTTTCTGTTGTCTCTCTCGTTCACATGAGAAAAATAATCTAAATGTACACAGCTTGTTATGAGGTTAAGTACCTGAACGATATGCAAACGGCTCAATCTCTATTTCCTCATTCTAGTTTAACAACAAATCTGTGCCAACGCAGCCAGCGTCTCTTCGGTGTGGGAAGACACGGGTCTAAGATTAGACAGCGTTGTACTTGATGATGAAAGGATTGTAAATCACTTTGAGTTAAATTTGTATTGTGTGATTTTAGGCTACATAAATAGATTTAACTTGGGAGAGAAATAGATGCATTTTCAAATCTAGCTGCCTCGCTGTTGACATACGAAGATCTATTCACAAACATGTTAAAAAAAAAAAAAAAAGTACTGTACAAACTGCAGAATCCAGAAAACAGCCCTGACACAGTGTTCAGTCTCTGCAGTGACATTAAGAGCGAGTGCTGTATGACGCCTGGCAAGTAAAGATAACATTTACAGCAACACAGTCATCAGCAAAGAGGAAATCAATGCAAAACACACAAACTAGTGTTTGTCTGCAGCTTTAAAGGCCGCGTTCTTGTTTCCATTGATGACCAACCCCAAAGTACTTTATCTCCCGCCGCAACAGGCGGCGCTCAAAATGAATCCCGACAAACGTGTTCTGTGCGATACGGCTGATGGACACACACCCTTCACACCCGCTCACATCTCAACTCTGCGTCGTATATCAGGTTTGCATGTACAAATACAAGGCTCACACAAGGGTTTGTTATCTCGCTGCTGACACTGACTCACGGAGATAAGAGACATCCTGCTCTTCTCTAAATCACATGAATTACAGCCATAGTGTGTGTGTGTGTGTGTGTGTGTGTGTGTGTGTGTGTGTGTGTGTGTGTGTGTGTGTGTGTGTGTGTGTGTGTGTGTGTGTGTGTGTGTGCGTGCACTTTGGCTTGAAATAAAAGCATGGGTGTAGAGATAGATAGAAATGCTCATGCTAACTAGCAGCCCCTGTGTTTATTCCAAGTATTTAGATCACTATTAGAGCGAGTGCGTCAGAGGAACATTTTCCAAAGTCACCGCTTTCCTGGCGGCTCCTCTCAAAGGATTCAAAGTTTAAAAGAGGCACTGGAGCAAGTTGCAAATAGCGCAGCGTACACGTACTATTCTGTGGAGATCTCGTGCTGTAGGTGAGCTGGTGAGCCTGGGAGGCAATAAAATGATTAACTGCAAGCACGTGCACCCACAATGCAAATAACACGGAGGATTAAAGATGTGTTTGTGCGGTGTCTACTCTTATCTTTACGTGTCTATGTGATATTCTGATAAAGTGACAGTGTGTGTGTGTGTGTGTGTGTGTGTGTGTGTGTTACCTGAGTCACAGATTAAAGACCAGCTGTGCTCCCCTTCTGTCATTTTATCATTGAGCCTCACCATAGATCAACAAGCCGGACCAAATAAGTCAATCATAAACCCTCATCATCCCCCTTTAAACTCCACCCTTCAACCTTCAACCACAACCAGTGTGTTCACACTGAGGGAAACAGTCAGCACAGGGGATACGTTTAAAGCTGCGCACTGAAGACGAGTCAAAGAGGAAGTGGCTGTACAGAGGAGCTTTTCATGGCATCAGTCTGTGATCAAAGATTTGAACTTTTTCAAGCTGTTAAAAGCTGAAAAAAAAAATGAAAAAAAAGTATCTTTACATCATAAAATGAGTCCGATCAGGGAGCGAGAGAAAAATTCTGATTCCCACACTCAATGAGCTGCGTGACGTACAGAGGAAACTGTCCACGGACTCCATATTCAGGCCAGATTAAAGAGAAAAAAGCATCAAGACAACTTCATATTAATGCTCAAGAAATCAGTGATTGATCTACGGCTGTGTGTGTGTGTGGAGGTAAAATGTCCGACGGTCCACGGAGACGAGAGGGCAGAATACTAATCAGCTAAAACTAAACCGGTCTGTGAACTGTCTGCGTCTCTGGGGGATTTAGTGATGATCTGACTGTTCTCGTCATCACACACACACACACACACACACACACACACACACACACACACACACACACACACACACACACACACACACACACACACACACACACACACACACACACACACACACACACACACACAGATGTCCAGATCACATGAGAGCATGGCTGGTATTAATCACAGTCAGTCGACTTTACGAATCAGCATTTGTACTGCATGACTTTATACCTGTGATGCATGACAGCCATAGTGTGTGTGTGTGTGTGTGTGTGTGTGTGTGTGTGTGTGTGTGTGTGTGTGTGTGTGTGTGTGTGTGTGTGTGTGTGTGTGTGTGTGTGTGTGTGTGTGTGTGTGTGTGTGTGTGTGTGTGTGTGTGTGTGTGTGTGACACCAACACATTTGATCATAATGTCACACCTGCATGTTCTTACAAGCCCTCATAGCTCAGATTAAAAAAGAAAGCAAAGAGAAAAAGAGGGAAACACAGGAAGGAATAGACCAGAAAACATCTTGCAGTTTTCTGTGATGAAAGATTTAAATAAAGTAATAAGTCCACAGTCTACTCATGACCTGACGATGGAAAATAGTCAGGACAGTTTTTTTTAATTTGAAGTACTACCCACTATAAGTGTGAGGCTGAACAGCAGGACTGAAAACTCCCTGGAGATCAACCATCACTGAAATAGACATTCACCTGTTTCCATTACATATGTAGGTCAGCGGACCATCTCCACTCGCAGGTGTGCTGCTTTGTTTGGTGGTTTTAGGATTTTAGGGGTTATATAAATAATAATATTGATTATTTATGAGCATTTGTGTATGATTATTTAACACCAAAGTGCTGCAGTCTGTACTTGAGCGCTGACGTTTGTTGGTACAATGGCAGCAGATTAATTTAATCCCAATAGATATATGTATATATACGCAGTATGAACACAGTTTCACAAAGGAGATTTTAACTTTCAAAATCCACACACTCTCCTGCCACCAAGCCGACCTGTCCTGCTGAATCACTGTTTGCCCTCTTTGATAAACTATTGAAGAACTGGGAGAAAGTGAAAGAGCAGAGGAGAGGAAAGAGTAACCTCGGTGCTTCCGTCAGCTGTACAGAGAAATTCATTAGCCTGGTTTTCACAGAGCACATCTCGGTAGGGAACTGGGACAATACATCCGCTTTACCACAACGTACGCATGTCTACCAGCCTCGATTGTACACCGATGACGACCCAAAATTACAAATATGATCTGTTTTCCCACGGTATTAGAGCTGGGGAAATCTCTGGGGTCGCATTAACGGCTGCTGCAGTTATTGTACTCAGTGAAGTCAATGCGGGACAGATGCACTGCAAGAGGCAGAGCAGCTTCTAGACCGACCACGGCGCTCCTCCTCAGAGCTGGATAGAAAAGCCATTGTTGTGGATTTCCCGTGGATAAGCACTCTTTTGTCGTCGAGGGAGTAAATTTACACACTGTGAATACTTGATTCTTGGTGTCCGCGGTGTGCATCTGAGAAGGAGGGACTACAGGGGAGGCGGCTGATGGTCACATGACCCTCCCCATGACTTGATCTGACGCTGGACTCGTGTCACGTTGTTTTAGATGGTGAAAAGAAACAATTTGGTAGATTTCAGGACTGTAGCTGCTGTGAGAACAAAAGACATCAGTGACTTCACTCGTCAGTCCTTTAAACTAGGAAGTTTGCAAACTTCCTTCACAGAAGAATGCAGCACAGTGTGAAGTCTCTGTCTCTCACTAACAGTATTGTCTCCAATATCAGGAAAACAAATCCTAAGTAACAAGCTGATAAATTGACACCTCATGTAGGAAGATAAAGACACACAAAGTCTCGCTGAATCCGGCAAATACCCATAAATAGACAATTGGGAAATATCCAGGAAGTGGTGAAGAAAAGCAACTCCTCAGTTAAACATGTCTGTGTTTATATGAGTACCCAGGTTATACTAAGTGCCTGCATTGATCTGTGGACACTCAGTTGACTTTAAATCAAAGGCAGTGGGCACTTGTGAGTAAATAACACCACTCGGCTCTTACAGTGTAAGAAACCAACCGGAGATTCAAGGACATCTTAATCAGGCTCAAAACATCCAGTCAAAACAGCCTTTCAAACACATCTGCACACATCATTAAAACTCTATTGCTTTTTTCCTCAAATGACAAAAGGAGCTTATGCCACAGAGGATCTTACTCAGCACGTGTTCGTGCATGTGGAAGGCTTTTTGCTGTATAGTCCAAAATGAGTACAAGATAAGAGCTGAGTGTATATACTGTCCAGATGTTGCAGAGCCACTAATCTTTGCATGAGGTAAATACAAGCTAAAACATATGGCATGGGATAAAATAGGGGGAAAAAACAACCCACTGGTGGTCTGTACATCTACATAACTGAGAAATTATGCACATTTTTGTGTCTAAAAGTTAGATAAGAAGATTGATACCATGTCTGTCTGTTAAATATAAAGGTACAACAAGGGGATGATTATGTTATTTTAGCAAAAAGACTGAAAGCAGGGGAAAGTGCTCGCCTGGCTCTGTCCCGCAGTCACAGAGATTCAGCTGCTGGCTGCAAGCAACGTAAAATCCATTGACTCATACACCTACAAGCGACCCACACCTTAAGTCATGCAGAGCATTTGTATAATGGGCCCTGTGGGGTTTTTTGTTTTCCTTCAGGAGACAACACCAAAACCTGCCAGTTGAGTGTACACGTCTCTTTCGCCTCCTGCTGCCAAGTAATGTCGTCTACTTATCTCCGAGGAGATCAGAGAAAAATGCTTTTTCAATCTCTTCCTCCAATCTGTTTGTTTCTCAACTTTTCATTCTCCCCATCTCGTTAATGGGAAAGCACTCCTCCGCCTTGCCGAATGTTTGTCCTACAGACACTGCTTCTTAATGGTGTTCATTACACTGTTTGTGTTGCCAGTAATCTCCCCTTCACACACACACCATCCATCCATCCATCTTCAGCCTCCGTTTGTCCCCTCAGCATAAACCCAAAACGTTGGCTGCGTTTATCCACGAGCATGCTGGGAGGAGTTTAGTGACATTAACTTACAGGATTTCTGGGTACAAAAATTCACACTACAGTTTTAATAATTCAGCAGTTTTGTAAATGTGTAAATCTGCCAGAAGCTGGCCTCAGGACAGTTTTCTTTGTAGTGTATCATTAGCTGTCTAGGTTCCTGAGATCCTCGCTCAACTATGCCACCATGGAGCAAGGCCAAATGAAGACACAGGGGGACTGAATGAATGTGAAAGCAATGAGGAAGAAAAATATTTGGGGAAATGAAAGCCATACCTGAATCAGCTTCTTCATTCTTGCAGGCTTCTGTCAGAGAGAAACTAAAGGCATGCTGTCATCGCGGTCCTGCTGACTGTAGGTCTTTAATAAGGCCTTACTGCCTGATTATTCATGTCTGCCTGACCTTTTTCTAACTCTGTTCTGTTTGCCAGTGGAGCTGACTTCTCAGTAACTGGTCCACCCTCATGGTTGCTCTAACGGGTCCAGGCTCCAGGGACGTTTGATCATCATGTGATCAAGTGATAGGAAACTGCACTCAAATCCGACTTTAAGTCTCTCCCTCGAGCTTCACTCTGTTTGTTTCATTTAAGCCTCCAGTTTAAAGCAACTTTTGAAATACTCAAGTATTGCTGTTTTCTACCAGGGTGCTATGACACAAACAGTGAAGCTGCTCTGAGTCTGTTAACAGGAACTGTGGAGTTCAGCCCATGTGAAAATAGTGGCATAAATCTTCTGTAGCTCCACAAGGAGCTGCATGAAATCAAACAAATTGCCTCAAGTGATGTCACTTGGGCTAAACACTACAAGTACCAGGCCTCTGGATAGCTGAGCCTTTATTAGTCAGAACACAACATTCACACAGAGAGCTGCACCGTGGGGCGCCAGGATCTGACGAGGAACAACGAACGGAATAAAAAAGACAGTCTCTTCTATATGAATCTGATGCATTGGTTTTGATCCTTTCGTTTTTAACTGTATAAATTCAGTTACATTTGGACAGAAGGGATGACACAATGAGGCAGAGTAAACGCAAACCTGGACCACAAGAAGTTGAGACCAGTGAAACTTTTGCTGGTTTTCAAAGCATCTGCTGACGTCCTGCAAATAAGTTGTGTTCAGCTGAGCTGTGCTTCACTGCTCTCTGTTCTGCTGTGTTACATCGGCACACGTCCCCATGAATCCTGCTGCCCTTCCATGTCAATTAGGAAGACAAGAACAGACACACACACACACACACACACACATTCAATGCGAGTGTAAGAGGCGGCAGGAAAGGAGAAAATGACTATATGGTCCGTTTGTTCTTTATGATCTCCTTGACAACCACCCTCTCTCCCACTTCTGTCACATTACTACGTCTCACCGTCATCTTCTTTTTACTTGGTCCCTCACCCACCATCCTCTCAATCTTTGCTCTGACTCTTCAGCTCCTCTTTTTCTTTAACTCTACCTCTTTAACAGTAGAACACAGAGAGCCATATTATTTTACGGCCAATTATCAGGACAGCACAGTAACAGAAGCAACTTGTTTGAATAATTTTTGCATTGGGGGGTAAGTATGAATTCCCAAAACTTTTAGACAACGACTGAGAGTATCACATATCAGCGGGAGGGTAGAAATCACAGGATAATGGGTGATGGGAGCCTAATGGCATCATGTGGTCCTCATGAGACCGGTCACCTGACAGGGGCCGAGCATAACTTCTCTGGAACACTCCTAGTTTCCTTTCAAGTGAAGAACTCAAGTGTAGAAGTGATGTCATGCATAGTCACAATTACAGTTGCGGGAATATGATGGTAAAGTGTCTGTGACTGAAGGATTCTGCAGCTGCAGGACAAAATAACCGACGATGAAACAAAGTGGAGATTTCTTTCTGAGCAGAAATATACATGAATACACTTCGCCTCTGGTGTTGGTTTGTTGCACAAATCCTGGAAGAGGTCCAGTCCTCTGAGCGCTGCATCTACTCCAGCACCAACGTGCCCTCGGCTATTTTTAAGATGCTGCTCCAGTTGATTTGGATCTACTGTGTGTGCATCTTTAAGGTCACTTAAAACTTCGGAGGAAATTTACTTTACAGAAAGAAAAGTCCTTCTTCCCAAGATCAAATGATCGAAGTCCAATATTTAAACATTTATACATTATATCTTTGATTTTCCTGAGGATAATTAACATGCTGAAACAGTCCGAGTCTGTCTTTGTGCTGTGAATTAATGCTGCAGATTTAGAGCCTGATGTTGGCGGACCACGTGAAAAATACTGTTGGGTTGCAAATTTTAGTGGTGGCCTCTTTTGTTTGTGGCAAGTACACTCAAATATTAATGTGCTGATTATTTATTCATGTTAAAATGCTACACATGGCACCTTTAAACGATTTAGTTTGTCATTTGGGTTCTCTGAGTAATGCTGCACTCAGAGAAATATATTTGTGACCATGGCTCCATTACTTATATTGTTATACTGTGTTATACTTCTCTCAGTTTGTCTAGATCTGTTTCTGCCACCACATTCTCAGAGGCCTTTTTGAACAGCACACAACTGTACTGCAGCTCAATACCGAAGAGCTTCTGGTGTCAGATTTAGGATATTTGAGGTATTACGTGTCCATCACATACTGCAGAATAATAACTTTTTGATCCAGGAGTCATAATTGTATAAATGTAGTCATCATCTTGTCATTAGAAACGTAGAATGAATACATCCATGCAGCCCATTTCGGCGGTAGCTGCAGTGATGTGTGCGCTCAGTATTATATCACTTGGTGCTGCTGCTTTCTCGCAGACTGACAGCGTGACAGTTAGAGTGGTCAGAGAGGATCACAGTCATCTATTTCACGGTGCCTGACGAAGTGCATTGATAATGTTCCAAGATAATCAATGTTGTTTCATGTGTTTTCATGTTCTTGCCAAGAGGCTTTAAAATGTAAGAGTGGCTTTACAGATGTTCCTTTTGAATGTCACTGAAAGGGTTTCAATAAAGATGAGTCTAACTATTGATTACAAATGCCCGGCACTTACAATTCTGTGCTGCTATTGTTTTCACTACATAAAAAAGTACAAGTGGTCCTATTCAGATGGTAGCAAATATATACACGAACAACGGCTAAAATCAAAGCTGAAAGCTTTTCTCTTGTTCCTTCATGGAAGTCTAAAGAGGGACGCCACTCACCGACGTATCGAAGGATTTAATGCCCCTCCCGCACTCAAAAAAAGAAATAGGTTAAGTCTGTATACAAAGAAACAATGTTTGAACTTGTCATTGTTTCATTTCAACTTTTGTTCAACTTGGCATTGCTGCAAGACAACCGATATCCAACATGACTATCCAGTGAAACTGAAAAGACTTGGTGTTTGAACACCTCCAGATTCAGAGGGAACACATGCACGCTGGGACAAAGCAGAGGCAGTGCAAATACACACAAAGGATTGTAATATAGTTCAATACAAGCTTGAAGTTTGTCTTGTGCTGTGAAGTCCACAGACGAGAGCTGGTACTTAGGCTGATGCAAAAGAAAAAAAAATAATGACGTCGGTAGATCAGTTTTTATGATTGGTCTATTCTGGATAGTCGCGTCAGAACATTAATCTCAATTGAACCCATCGGAAGATGTCAAACAAAGACAACCTCTTTCTTGCAAGCAGGCAGAATTTGGCTTCACTTCCTGTTAACATACAGTTAGAGGTGAGTGCAACAAACCAATAATCCAAATAGTCGATCGTCCTCTGATGTTTTCCTGTTAATGCTTCAAACGAAGCGAAGTGAAAAAGGGGAGACATTATGGCTAAATGGAAGAGAGGGCGGCGGGATGTCCATAGTGCACCATCAGCATTTGGGAAGAGGGGTGTACACTCTCACTTCACTTTTCTTTCTGTCTCTGACACGGGGGCCGTGGGGAATGCAGTGTTCCAGCAGAGAGTCCACCAGCGATCATTCCCTGAGACAGGGAGAACATTAAGGTGTACCTGCCCCCCATCAGCACTTTCGCCGGAGCTACGTTATTATGATGACCCAAGTTCAAACATCTCTCTCCATCTCTGTATCGGTCTCTCTCTTTGGCGAGAGGCCTCTATGCACCATTAACCCCGGGCTATCCATCATCTGTCTCCTTGTTCAATGAGCTGTTATACACTGTTAATGCTACTGCAACGACATTGATACGAGCCCTTAATGGAGCTCCCGCTCTTCAGCGGGTACTGTTGGGGCAGTGTGAAGAGGTGCCACACTGCTTTGAATAGGAAGGGTAGGGGAACTTTATGTCAACGTTTTTGAGAAAAGGAAGTTGCTTTATATATATTTTTTTATATATTATTTTTGTTTTTATACTTGCAAGTGTTTCCCTCTATTCTTGATTTTCTTAGCGCAAAGTTTTACTCCAACTGACCTTGAAGAATTACTCAAATAAAACAACATAACCAGTCGTGTGTAACTGGTGAAGGTGGATCACAAGTAAGAATTCCTCTACAAGCCAAAATAGTTGGGGACTACTGCATTATATTACAATGCATATATATTCATTTGCTTGTTATTTTCTCAATTAGTTGTCTGGTTGGATCTATACTCATTAACTTATAACTTAAATGACTAATTGACTTCCCACCACAGTGTTTCTAGTGAGTCCAGGATTCACTCCGGCGACAAACAGCAACCAGTCAACAGTGAATCAATCCCAAGACCAAGTGGCTTAGTGAGAGCCTGTAAATCCGTTCGGTAAAGAGGTTAACCCTGTTGCACTTTGTAGATTGTGGACAGAATGGATGAGCAGGTGTTTCATGATTAACATGAGGCAGAAAACCTGCCGATGCCGGTGAAGCACGCTTCAAAATCAAAGACTGACTTTTCTGACATCAAAGATTAACTACACATTCAAATTCCGCTAATTATATCTGAGACAGCAGACAAAGTAGTAGTCACGTCTTTCATAATATGTTTGTCTGGTTCCATAAACCTCTCTTAAGAGTCTAACTAGTCCAGGGACACCGATAGGTGCTTGACCAATTTAGCTTCGCTTCTCGGGCGTCCTCAGGAGACATTAAAGGTTTTAATTTTACTATTAGTGTCTTCAAATAACCTTTTAATTAACAGAATATAGCTGTCCTTCTGCACTTTTGTGTGTGCACTTTTGGGGGAAAGTGTGTCAGACAGTCCCCATATAACCACAAAAAAATGAAGATAGGGTGAATTAATTATCAAGGACTCATGCATGACTTAGACACCTCCTGCATTAATACCTCATGAAATCTTTTTTTTTTTCTCGCTACAGCAGCATACAGAAGCAATAAGATAATAATAGAATAATAAAAAAGTATAAGTTTATAACATTTGTCTGCTCCATATTTGGATGGAGACCCTCTGGAATCCCGTAAAGCAGCGCCGGGTGTCCCTGAACCCCACAGTGAGACTCCACAACAAGCTACACAATCATCAGTCCACATTGTCAGCCAGTCTGCTTATGAATTATTGACAACTAGACAGAGCCAAGGAGTTCATGTGATCTGCTGCCCTCTGCGTCACCTGGCTTCTACTGTATTCCACCTCCCTACTTACCAACCTGCATGAATAACACTACAGAGGCAGCAATATGATCACCAAGCACTATTTGCGTCCTCTAAACATTTATTCTTGCCTCATATGCACAGATCAGATCACAGCCTGCAGGAAAACATACCCACCAAACAGAAAACAAACCAGGTGCAATGCAAGCGGGAGGTGTTCAGTGATTGGTTTAGATTGGGAAGGATAGCTGTAAACTGGATTAAGTGGGTGAAGGTATTGTGAACACCAGTAACCCTTTAATCCACTATGTGAAGGCAGGAAGCCAGAGGGAGAGGAGGGGAGAGGCACTTCCTGTCAGGAGAGGAATGCAGCCTGGCAGCTTTCACACACCTTTACACTCAGACATGATATCTCTTGTTTGTTTATTTTCAGCTGGTTTTCATTTACAGCTCAAAAGTAGTGACATTTAATTCGTTCAAACTAAAATGTAAGGAATATCTTCACATAACAAATTTGAATAAAAGATCCAAAATGTCCCTTTTAGGTTAAATTAATGTAGATATCAGCAGCTGTGCACTATAGTGCCCTCACTGACATTGATTTCTTTATACGACTAACAAGGCCACACTTAGTTAATGGTAAAAACACAATCAAGAGAATTGATGGAAGCTCTAAAAATAATAGATTTTCTTCGACGGAAATTACTTAATCACTTGATTTCACAAGTCAAATAATCAATCAATAATCATAATGCAGATATATTACTTTTGCATTACGCATGATCTATACGTGTATGTCTGGTTTTAACAAAGGCTAAGTTTGTGCCTCTCGTGTATTAATAATACTTTCAAATCACCCAGTGTTGTTCGGAAAAGTGAAATACTCCGTGAGCATCGAAAAGAACAGTAATAAGTATTTTTAAACAGTTTCTAATCCAATTTTTTTTAAGAAGATTGCGTACTTATCTCTGTGAATGTAGAAATTAAACTTCTGTCAGGACGCACTGTTGCTTTTTATGTGGTAAAAGACAATAATTCTCAGCCTGCAGCGGGTCTTTTTCAGAAAAATGAGGACACCTTAGGGGAGAGAGGAAAATAAAACAAGGGTATCTAATAATGATCATTTATATACTGTACTGTAAGGAAAACAGTTCAGACCACAAAACAAGCATTTCTCCTGCTGCAATAAGAGAGAGATGGTGTTTTGTTATGGCTGCTGGCTGCACCAGCAACATGCAACAAAAAGACTCGACAGCACTGAAGGCAATTTAAAAAATTCATAAATACAACTTTCAAAGCATAAAACTAACCAGAGAAGAAAACACATGAGGGTCAGTGAGGCAGCCGAACGAATACAGTACGAGTACATGAAGTCTCTACGTGCCACTGTGATTGCATTTTGTTCTCACTCCGCCCGGACAGGACAGACAAACACAAAAATGACAACTGTGCACGTTAGACTTTTAAAGGGAGCTACTGGCTTACATAACATCCGCGAGTGAAGAGACTCGCTTTCAACGCCACGATCCAACGCAGTGCAACTGGCACAAAGTGACCTCAGTTCAACACGGTCATGTCGCTCATAGTCAGATCAAAGTTTTGTCATGAATGCGTGAAGAATATTTAGCACTGCTTCCACAGATGCATGACAATGCTGATGACGTAGTTTTGTTTCATTTCTGCAAATATTGCTTCCATCACCGCTCGCCTCAGAGACAACAATAAAACTGTATGTCGGACAGTCTTTTCAAACCGAGGTTTCACAGGTAATAACACAATGTTGGCAGAAGAGCATCCGTTTATTTCTGAGATGAATAAACTTGGAATAAAAAATTAAACAAGTTTCTGGTAAAATGTTATAAAATATGTTCTTTTGAATTAATATTTCTGCACATTCAGTTTTGTAATATTTTGTGTTTGGTACACAATTATTAACAGATGTATTTTTTTTTTCTGCATCCCATTCTGATTATTCGACCGCTGCGGGTGAAAATTAATCTTATTATATTTTTTGCACGTTTTAAAAATGTTATCGGAGACATTTATTAACTTAGAAATTTTGTTGGAGGTATTTTTTTTTTAGTCTGCTTCATTCAATTTGGACTAATCTCAACGTGTCCAGAAGGATCTCAAATAAACATGTACTACAAATGGTTTGAAAGCTTCTAAAGCAGGAGAAATGATTAAAAAAAAATTTAAAAAAAGCTGATGGTGCATATTTTTTGATTTGTCCATTTGCGCTGCATTACAAACACTTTTGTATTATTACACATTTACCAACCTCTCCATGCTACAGGCACTGTGAGACGCATGTTCTTCACCATTTTCCTCCATTTAAAAAATAAATAAATATGCATGAGAATTCCTTGGTAAATGGATATAACATGACTTTTTAAATAAAGCCTGAAATTACAATTCCTTTTATTTTACAGATATGGTCAGAGAGAGAGAGTCCTCCATCCTACCTGGCTCCCAGTGTTGACTGATATTTCATAAAAGCCCAGTATTGACAAACAGATGAATGTTCCTAACCCTTAATCTTAAGTATTCAGCAGTCTCTATGCATCTGGATTTTTTTTTTTTTTTTTTTGCAGCAGCAGCAGCAGCAACCCAATCAATTTAACCCCCCCGGAGCCATTTGTCTAAAGCAGTTATCCAGACCAATTACAGCAGCAGACCTCATCAGCATCCCACGTCCTACCAGTCACATGCTCCTCTCCGCATGCCTCTCACTACACGGCTCCATTTCACCCTCCACACAGCAGGGGTTTTACTTAATCAGCCATTTGCAACAGTTGAGGGGGGGGGGGGGAGGCGTGCGTGTAAGCCTCAACTGAGCACGGAGCCGGGGTATAAACCTCACCGGCTCTCATGTGAGCAGGGCCTGCTCTGTCTGGATTATTGTCAAACACATTACCGTGGAGCCTAATGCAACCCGCATCCCTGCAGACCGGCTGCTGCACTGCTGCCCATCGATCTGACCGGCAGGGAGAAAACAACGGGATTACATAATTCATGTGGGGCTCCTCCATTTGTAGTCCTACTCTGGTAGGGAGTCGGCATAATAAATGGGAGTGAGTGAGTGGTTATGGTAATTGATGCTTATTTTCATTTCTTGGCATGTTGTGTCAGGAGCAGACATGTAACCGTCCTCACGTTACACCTGGTGTTACCATGAGGGGACTCCACCTTTCACTGATTTAAGTCCCGGTCTGATTTAAAATGGTGTGCTCGAACAGTATGTGCCAAAATACTTGAATTAATAATGCAAATTAATAAATACTCATTTCTATTTTTGTGAGACAATACTTACCTCGACATGTGTTGGTATATAAATAATTCAAAGTAAGGAAGCCTTATATCACCAAAGGGCACTGATATCGACACATTTACAAACATTTTCAACATTTCTCGAGATTGTTTATCCGGAAAAGATGTCTCATTTCCGGATTAAAACCAAACCAAAGAAAACAAGAACTAAAACGAAGAGAAAAAGTTGACGGTGCCATCGGCCGGTGAGCGTCTTCCCACTTCCTCATCGAGAGGGGAACTTAATCCGGATGAATTTGAAACCAACAGGGACAAAAGTTGAGACTTTTCTTTTTCTGTGTCGGTTGTCAGATAATAAACGGACATTATGACGGAGGACGGAGTGAAAACTCACATATCGGTTGATGAGGGTCCGCAGGGTGCTGACATCCATCCCCATCCTGTTCCTCTTTCCTCCGGACGCGTCTTCTTCACTCTTTGCTCCAAAGGCTTCCTTTGACTTGTGAGGCGCTATCTCCTGCTGGACTCTCCTCCTCTGCCCATGACTTTCTCTCCTCTCTCTTCTTCCTGCGGTCCGACAAGGCAGCTGTGGACCTGCGCTCACCTCCGCGGACCGCGTCGGGCTCCGGTAGTAACAGGGGGGAGGAGGAGGGGGAGGAAAGGAGGAGGGGGGGGGGGGCGGTCTGCACGGCTTTTACTACACTTTTTAATCCAGTTCGTGCATGCACAGACAAGTGGGCTGCACCTCCTCAACGACTCGGCCCAAGCTGATATCCACCTCTCTCGCGCTCCCTCTGTCTCTCTGCACGTGTACTAATAATCTCCTTGTCTCACGCCGCCGGCCAAAGGAGATTTTCTTTCGCCTACGTCATAGGAGCCAGGTGGTGGTGGTGGTGGTGGTGGTGGAGAATGGCGCATGCGCACTCTGTTTTGCGTTTGGGGTGTAATTGATTTGACGCGTCAATTTAAATAGAGGAGATATTGATACTGAGTATATTGATCCAAGAAGTAATGAACCAAGTACCATCTGAAGGTTTTTGTACACTAATGGAAGGGGTCCATTTAAAACAGATTATACAGCTACCCAACGCACGTCACTCATGCTCTTTTGTAGACTATAGAAACACAGTACAGTATATATATATATATATATATATATATATATATATATATATATACTGTACTGTGTTTATTAAAAAAAACACATTATTTTAACTGTTTTTACTCACGTAAGTTCACAATAACTCATGTTTATCAGGGTTTTTATTGGACTAATTTCTAACTTAGACTAAGCAGAATCACTATGAAAGTCTGACATCTGAGTTTTGCTTTTTCAAGAAAAATATGTCTTTAAATAATTGTCTTTATTATGTAAACTAGTTAATTCTGGAGATATAGTGGGCCTCTAGTTTGTAAATGTTAATTGTTGGAGCACTCCGAAGGATAGGAACCAAAATCGTCGATGCTTCGTTTCAGGGTGGAATTATTTTCATTCATTCGTCCATCCTCTGTTTCCTGGAGACGCTTTTCGGCGGGTTCTGTTGAAACACAAGAGTAAAGGTTACCATAGTAATAACAACCTTTTCCGGTTCAGGCCTTCAGAATAAAAGTCTTACGTTTTTCGAAGCGCAGAATAAAACTGACTGAAGCTTGCTTTGTTGGGTTTGTTTTTAGTCCACATTTATCTTCAACCGTTTTTCTTTGTGATTTAGTTCATCTCAGTTAGTCTATTGTAACAGTGCCTCTTGTTCAGCTTGTAAAAACGTCATTTTTACGTGAGAAATTCGGTGCTCGTATTTTGAATGGACGACATTTCCGGTTGTCGTTCCTCCTTCGTCCTGCCAGCTTGACTCAGCGTGTCAAAATGGCGTCGATCGAAGTGGGAGACTGGAGTTAGTTGATATTATTCGGTCGCATTT